>NC_048227.1:16852801-16948235 GCF_002007445.2 Ailuropoda melanoleuca | reverse complement strand
ACACCCAGTAGTGCAATGGCTGGGTCATAGGGTAGTTCAATTTTTAACTTTTTAAGGGACCTCCACACTCAACAGGACATTCTTATTCCAAGTTTCAGGATCCCATTCTGTCTCTATCAGTGCCCAGAACTGCACGTAAGAAACTTGTGAGACTGTTATTGTAATTCATTGGTAATTCATTTAGAATTCATTACTAAAACTGGCCTAATTAAGGTACAACTAAGATACAATAAATCGAACATACTTAAAGTGAAAAATTTGACATATTTTCACATATTCATATTCCTGTGAAACCATCACCATGATAGAAAGAGTGAGCATATTTGTCATGCCAAAAGTTTCCTTGTCATCCTTTGTAATCTCTCCCACCGCCGCTCTCCATGCCCCTTATCCCCAAGCAACCATTTATCTGCTTTCTGTCACTTTGGATTATTTGCATTTTCTAGAGCAGGAGTAGGCAAATATTTTCTGTAGAGGGCCAAATAGTAAATATTTTAGGTGTGGACAACAGGCAAAAATGAAGATATTATATAAGTACTTATATAATAAGAGAAGAAAACAATTTTTTATTGGTGAGATTAAAAGTAGAGTAATAATTGAGTACAGTTTTTATACTGTAAGTCTACCAGTGAAGTTTCTATAACATTTTGTCTAATTGATGTTCAAAGTTAGTGTTCCCTCTCATCAAAATCTATCAAAACCTATGTGTGTTAATTCTGATTTGTAACATGATGTTTAAAAATGTCTTTCACACAGATACATACTGCCAAATACAGACGTCAATCCGTAAGTGTATGATTTTACTTAATCACATTCATCATTTGAAAAACATTTATAGAATTCTATTAGATTTCTCATTTGATATTTGCTTTTTAACATGTCATCACATCACAGTTTGATCACTTCCAACTAAGGTTAAATGGAATTGCCTCGTCACACAAATGGATTTTGAAATGTGTAAACTTCCTTTATACTTGTATTGAAGTCCTAAAATTGCTGCTGGAATTGTAGTTTGTGTTTGGAAAATATAGACAGCTATTTCAGATTTATGTGGGAATGGACATCTTTTTGTTTTAACTTTTTACATCCTGTGTATAAAGCCACTTGTCATTAGTCGTAATTCAAATGATGTTGCCAAAATTACTTTACAGCAGTATAAGTTACGTATATAAGTACTATTCTGCCTTATACATTTTAGGTTGAATTCATTAAGAAACATTGTCAAGTCTGCAACAAAAGCTAGTTACCAAAGCCATTCAGCGTTTGACAGTAGTGACTGAGTGTGGTTCTTCTCATTTGGAAAAATTTCAGTCTAAAACCTGAGTTCAAAAACCCCCAACAGAACATTAGTATTGCTAAGACATCAAATTATTATGCGGTAGGGTGAGTCAGAATATTCAGCTTCTATTTCTAGCAAAAGTTTACGATGGTAAAGTCCACAAGAGCAAATGAAGTTCATATAGTAGATTCAAATAATTTCTGCAAAGTACCTGCTGCTGAATAATACAATTAATAATTCCAGGCCTTAAACACCTTATATTTTCACAAACTGTAAATTTGTCCAACCAAGACTTTTTCTACTCCACATATATGTTTACCAACATCAGTTGCAATACATCTTAGCAGATTCCACTTCAGTTTGTAATGAATGTTTCCTCAATTTCTTTAAAAATATTTTTGCCCTTCATTCTTCCACCCAGACTATTCGCAGAAGCTAATTCTTGAGGGGCGCCTGGGTGGCTCAGTCAGTTGAGCATCTGACTCTTGGTTTTGGCCAGAGTAATGATTTCAGAGTCCTGAGATCCAGCCCCACGTCGTCAGGCTCTGCACTTAGCAGGGAGTCTGCTTGGGATTCTTTCCCCCTCCCTCCACTCCTCCCCCCACTCATGCTTGCTCTCTCTCTCTCAAATAAATAAATAAATCTTAAAAAAAAAAGAAGCTAATTCTTGAATCACTTCAAACTCATCACTGATTCCTCAAATAAACAACACTAAGCAGTATTGGTAACACCTATTAAATCATTAAGAGCCAAGAAGAACCACTTGAAAGCATTCGTCTTTTTTTTTTAAGGTTTTATTTATTTATTTGAGAGATAGAGAGCACAAGCAAGGGGAGAGGCAGAGGGAGAGTGAGAAGCAGACTCCTTGCTGAGCAGGGAGCCCAACCCTGGGCTTGATCCCAGGACCCTGGGTTCACGACCTGAGCCAAAGGCAGACGCTTAACTGACCAAGCCACTCAGGTGCTCCCCCTTTTTTTTAATTAAAAAAATTTTTAAGAGATTTTTAAAATTTATTTGAGAGAGAGCATAAGCGGGGAGGGGAGAGGCAGAGGGAGAGGGAGAGGCAGGCTCCCCACTGAACAGGGAGCCCCATCTTATTTTTTAATTGTTATTATGTTGCCCTCAATTTTCTCAGCTCTTGGAGCAACTCTTCTCACTTAGTGGCTAATAGTCCTTTTTAAAATATTTTTATTTATCTATTTTAGAGAGAGAGAGTGGGGGGAGGGACAGAGGGAGATGGAGAGAGAGAATCTCAAGCAGATTCCTTGCAGAGAGGGGTGCCCATTGTGGGACTCGATCTCACAACACTGAGATCATGACCTGAGCCAAAATCAAGAGTCAGACGCTTAACCAACTGAGCCACCCAGGTGCCCCACGGCTAATAGTCTTAAACACATTTATTTTCTCTGAACACATTTCTTTGGCTATTGAAATCAAGTATGATTTAATGAATGAGCTACTTGGAAACCGGTTGCATTCTTTCTTCTATATTTTTTATTTTTATGAAGATATTCTGCTATTTAAATTTAAAATAGTCTACTTTAAATTTTCTTTTCCTTCCCCCCCCCCGACTATTGCTTTTCTGCGAGTTAGGAATATTATGATGAGAACTCAATCTGGTAAGGTTAATGCGCATTGTGTTCTAGCACCCCTACAGTGTCACTAAATAATAAACGCAATGCTTTGTCATCTAATTCAATAACAAAATAAACAATACTTGAGTGCTACTTTTTCTTACTTTGACTTGATGGGTATAAACTGGTAATAATTTTTTTTTAGAAAAAGTCACAGTATGGTAATATGCATGGTACTTGAGACACTTGTCATATTAAACTCTGTCACTGGGACTTGTAGTACCCCTAGTAGCAGTTTGAAGTGACAAGGGACACCTGGGTGGCTCAGTTGGTTAAGCATCTGCCTTGGGCTCAGGTCATGATCCTGGGGTCCCCGGGACCAGCCCTGCATTGGGCTCCCTGCTGAGCGGGGAGCCTGCTTCTCCCTCTCCCTCTGCCCCTGCCTCCTGCTTGTGCTCTCTCTCTCCGTCAAATAAATAAATAAAATCTCAAAAGAAAAAAAAAAGAAAAGAAATGAAGTGACAAGAGTATCAGAACAGTATAGTCTCTTTCCCAAATAATTAAACTATTGTACTCAACAGCAGCGATAGCCAATAAATAAAATAATGTGTGTGTATTCTTTTTTTTTAATTTTATTTATTTATTTGACAGAGAGGGAGCACAAGTGAGGGGAGCAGCAGGGAGAGGGAGAAGCAGGCTCCCCACTCAGCAGGGAGCCCGATGTGGGGCTCCATCCCAGGACCCTGGACCATGACCTGAGCTGAAGTCAGATGCTCAACGGACTGAGCCCCCCAGGCGTCCCAGTGTGTGTGCATTCTCATAAAACTTGATAGACACTGAAATTTGGATTTCCTATAATTTTCACATGTTATTCTTCTTTTGCTTTTTTTCAACCAATTAAAATTGTACAAGTCATTCTTAGTTCACAGCCATCCAAAAACAGGCGGGAAGCTGGATTTGTCTTGCAGACTGTAGTGTGCCAACCTCTGATCTAAACACTGATGAATCACAAATGTTTATCTCAAGCCGTATTCTATACCCTGAACTGCATGCCTACATATTCAAGTGCCTACTTCACACCTCTATTTGGATCCTATGCGTATCTCAAAAATAAGCCATTCAAACCCATAGTCCTAGTCATTTCCCCCAAAATCTTATCTTGAAAAATTCCAAAAATATAAAATCACTGAAAGGAATTTATGGTGAACATCTGAATACCCACAAACAAGATTCTATCATTAACATTTTACTATACTTGTGCTATCACATAGGTATCCATCTATCCATCCTTCTATTGATAATCAATCATAGGGTTTTTTTGTAATATAATTTTTCAATGCATTTCAAAGTTAATTGAATAAAATCAATACACTTCACCCTAAATATGTCAGCATGTATACTTGTAGCTAAAGTTGAATGGTGGTTTTACAGTCTTTTTTTTTTTTTTCCTTTCAAGGTACACAGAAGTCACATATGTTCTAGAGTTCTATGTAAATGGAATCATGCAGTTTGAACTGTTTTGGGTCTGGCTTCTTTCACTCAGCACAATTATTCTGAGATTCATCCATGTTGTTGGATATCAATAGTTCCTCCCTTGTTATCGTGGAATAGTATTCCATTTTATGTTTACATCACAATGTGCTTATCCATTCACCTGTTGCTGGATCTTTGGGTTGTTTCCAGTCTTTTTGGCGGATTACAAATAAAATTTCTATGAACATTCATGTGTAAGTTTTTGCGTGGACATATATTTCCTTTTCTCTGGATAAATACCTAAAATTGGAATAGCTGGATCATAGGGTAGGTGTATGTTAACTTTTTAAGAAACTACCAAACTGTTTGTACTGACAGTTCCAGTTGTTCCACATTCTTGTTGATGCTTGATCTGATCGGTCTTTACACTGTAGTCATTCTGATAGGTATAGAGTTCTATCTGATTGTGGTTTTATTTGCAATTAAACCATATTTTCATGTGCTTATTTTCCATCCATATACCTTCTTTGGTGAAGTGTCTGTTCAAATCGTTTGCCCATTTGCCCATCTTTTAATTGGATTATTTGCTTTTCCTGTTGAGTCTTGAGAGTTCTTAGTCCTAAATCAGATATATGCTTTGCAAGGATTTTCTCCCAGTTGATAGCTTATCTCAAGAGGGCCTTTTGGGGTGCCCGGGTGGCTCAGTTGGTTAAGCGTCTGCCTTCGGCTGGGGTCGTGATCTCCAGGTCCTGGGATCGAGCCCCCTGTCGGGCTCCTGGTTTAGCAGGGAGTCTGCTTCTCCCTCTCCCTCTGCCTCTCCCTGACTCTGCTCTCTCTCTCTCTCCCTCTCAGATGTATAAAAAAAAGAGAGTGCCTTTTGAAGAGCATACATTTTTTTTTATTTTGATGAAGTCTAAATTATACTTTTTTTTTTCCTTTCATGGATTGTCCTCTTGGTGTTGAATTTAAGAAGTCTTCACCCTAACTGAAAGTCATGAAGAATTTCTCTTGTGTTTTCTTCTGGAAGATTTATAGTTTTAGGTTTTATATTAAGGTCTATGATCCATTTTGAGTTACTTTTTGTATATGGAATGAGATACGGATCGAAGTATTTTGGTGGAGGACACGGATAAATAATTATTCTAGCATAATTTGTTGAAAAGGTATCCTTGCTCCATTGCATTACTTTAATGACTTTGTCAAAAGTCAGTTGCCCAGATATGCGTGTGTTTATTTCTGCATTTCCTATGCTGTTTGACTGATCAGTTTGTCTGTCTTTACAACAAGACTACATTGTTTTTGATTACTGTAGCTTTATAACAAGACTTGAGATTAATGTAGTGGTAGCCCTCTACTTTGTTCTTCTTTTTCGGAGCTGTTTTGACTATTCTAGGTCCTTTGCATTTCCATATATATTTTAGAAATAGCTTGTAAATTTCTCTAAAACCATCTGTTGGGATTTAGTTTGGATCACATAGACCAATTTGAGAAGAACTGCTATCTTAATATTGAGTCTTCAATCAATGAGCGAAGTATAGCTCTCAATTTGTTGAGATTACTCATCTTTCATACTTCGTAGTTTTCAGTGCACGTCTTTCACTTCTTTTGTTAGGTTTATCCCCAAGCATTTCATTGTTCGGTGCTTCTGTAAATGTTTTTTTAAAGCATTTTAATTTTTAATTGTTTGTTGCTAGAATACAGAAGGACAATTGCTTTCTGTATGTTGATATTGTGTTATAACCTTGCTAAATTCCCTCACTGGTTCTACCAGCACTTTTGCAGACTTCATTGAACTTCTTACATAGATGATTCTGTATATTCTGTGGAAAAAAAGGAATTTTATTTCTTCTGGAGAGGATCAATCTGGTCCTTCATACTCCATCTTGGCTGAAAGCAGAAATCCTCCACAGTTTTTATTTTTGATTTTAAGCAAAATCAGCACTGTGGCTACAGGAAATAATAGATAATTTTCGAGTTGTCATGGAAGCTCTCTGGTCCTGAGACCATGACAGGGACCTGAGAGTTAAAGGACCTGAGTTTGTCATTTTCCCTCTGTAAACATTCAGTGCACTTAGAAGGATTCATCCCACAGTACACTCCTCATAGTTATCATTACTGATTCAGCAGTCAAATTCAACAGCCGCTTGGGCTCCCAAAACACATGCTTTAGTTAATACGTACTCATCAAATAAGCCACAGGTGACATTTTGATTAACTGTGACACCACTGTACATCATGGATTACTAACATCCCATTTCCCATTTTCTTTTAAGATTTTATTTTTTATTTTTATTTATTTTTTTAAAGATTTTATTTATTTGACAGAGACAGAAACAGAGAGAGGGAACACAAGCAAGGGGAGTGGGAGAGGAAGAAGCAGGCTCACAGCAGAGGAGCCTGACGTGGGGCTCGATCCCAGAACGCCGGGATCACGCCCTGAGCCAAAGGTAGGCGCCCAACCGCTGTGCCACCCAGGCGCCCCAGGATTTATTTTTTATTTGAGAGAAAGAGAGAGAGAGAGAGCAAGCCTAAGTGGGGGAGGGGCAGAGGGAGAGGGAGAGAATCTCAAGCAGACATCCTGCTGAGTACGGAGCCCTACTCAAGGCTTACTCTCATGACCCTGCGATCATGACCTGACCCTGAACCAAGAGCTGGAGGCTCAACGGACTGAGCCAGCCACGCACCCCCCCCTTTCCCATTTTCAAGGAGCTTGAACCCAATGACCAAACAAATCCCCAAATTCCATCCTTGTGGTTCTATCTCCTGGCACCTCTCTTGGTACTAATTCTGTATCAATCAGGATTCAACCATGAGGCAGAAACAGTCATTTAAATAGGGAAGTTTTAACATACTGAATGATGATCTATTTACATGGGATTACTACTAAGTATGAAAAAAAGAGAACTCAAAAAATACCAAAGGCTGAGGGAGAGTACCCAAGAAAGTAACAAACTTAAACCTCCTCCCAACTGGGATTCAGACTTTATTGTAGAGAGGTGACTGCAGCACAATGGATGGTGGAGAGAAGTTTGCTGGGTTGCCCCAGGGCGGAGCGGTCCCTAGGCAGTGGGCGGAGGCTGGTTGAGGGGGGAGGTCTGGGTGGAGGGTGGTACAGTAAGCAGGAAATCCATCCACTGAAGTGTGGGTGTGCTAAAGCTGACAGGCAGGGAACCACCAACTGGGACTGGCCAGCTGGAAGTTGAATGTCACTGGGTGTCCCGTGCAGTGAAGCCTACCACAGTCCACAGAAAAACAAACAAACAAAAAACCCCACCGCACAGAGGAAGCAAGAAAAGCCCCTTCTTCCTACAGTGTTCATCTAACGCCCTCTACTGGCAAGAAAAAGTGTTTACCAGTTCCAAAACCAGTAGCAAGCAAAGCAATCATGGATTTGGAGCCAAGAGGCAATAAATTGGTAAACTCTCACATGTACTGATAGTCGTCGTACTTTTCACCAGCATGGACTTAGAGGGAAAAAAAGGGCAGTTTCACCTCAGAATGTTCTTGTTGAAGCAATCAAAATCATCCATTTTATTAAATTTCAACCCTTGAATACATCTTTTTAATATTCTGCATGTCAAAACGGGGAGTACAGATAAAGCCCTTATGTTGCATAAGGAAGAATGGTTATCTCAAGGAAAGACAGGTGTGAGGTGGAGTTGTGAGTTGCACTAACCTTTCTTTTATGGAGCACCATTTTTACTCATAAGAATGAAGAACAAATTATTATTATTCAGAGTTTGCTATCTGGCAGACTTTAATTCCAGTATAGTTAACATACAGTGTCACGTTAGTTTCAGGGGTACAATATAGTGATTCAACAATTCTGTACATTACTCAGTGCTCATCACGGTAAATGTGCTCTTGATTCCCTTTATTTATTTCATTCATTCTCACCCACTTCCTCTCTGGGAACCATCAGTTTGTTCTCTATTTAAGAGTCTGCTTTGGGTTGTCTCTCTTTTTTTGTTGTTCATTTGTTTGTTTCTTAAATTCCACATACGAGTGAAATCATATAGTATTTATCTTTCTCTAACTGACTTATTTCACTTAGCATTATACCCTCTAGATCCACCAATGTTGTTGCAAATGACAAGATTTCATTCTTTTTTATGGCTGAGTAATATATACCACATCTTCTTTACCCATTCACCCATTGAAGTATACTTGGATTGCTTCCATATCTTGGCTATTGTAAATAATGCTGCATTAAACACAGGTGTGCATATAATTTTTGGAATTAGTGTTTTTGTATTCTTTAGGTAAATACCCAGTGGTGTGATTACTGGATTGTTGGGCAGTTCTATTTTTTACTTTGTGAGGATCTCCATACTGTTTTCCACGGTGGCTGCACCAGGTTGCACTCCCACCAACCACGCAGGAAGGTTCCCTTTCCCCCCACATCCTTGACAACACTCGTTTCTTGTGTTTTTGATTTTAGCCATTCTGACATCTGATTGTGGTTTTCATTTGGATTTCCCTGATGATGAGTGATGTTGAGCGTCTTTTCATGTGTCTGTTAGTCATCCATGTGCCTTCTTTGGAGAAATGTCTGGTCATGTCTTCTGCCCGTTTTTTAATTGGGTTGTTTTTTTGGGTGTTGAGTTCTACCAGTTGTTTACATATTTTGGATGTTAACCCCTTATCAGAGATATCATTTGCAGATATCTTCCCCTATTCAGTAGGTTGTCTTTTGTTTTGTTGATTCTTTCCTTTGCTGTGTGGAAGATGTAGTCCCAATAGTTTATCTTTGCTTTTGTTTTCCTTGCCTGAGGAGACATACCTAGAAAAATGTTGCTATGGCTGATGTCAGAGAAATTATTCCCTATGCTCTTTTCTAGGATTTTTATAGTTTCAGGTCTCACATTTAGGTCTTTAATCCATTTTGAGTTTTTGTGTGTGTGTGGTGAAAGTGGTCCAGTTTCATTCTTTTCCATATAGCTGTCTAGTTTTCCCAATATCATTTGTTGAAGAGACTGGTCCATTGCACATTCTTGCCTCCTTTGTCATTAACTGATTAACTGATCATATAATCATGGGTTTATTTCTGGGCTCTCTATTCTGTTTCATTGACCTATGTGTCTTATTTTTGTGCCAGTACCATATCGTTTTGATTATTATAGCTTTGTAGTATGTCTTGAAATCTGGGATCATGATACCTCCAGATTTGTTCTTTTCAAGATAGGTTTTGTTATTCAAGATCATTTGTGGTTCTATACAAATTTCAGAATTGTTTGTTCTACTTCTGTGAAAAATGCTGTTGGTATTTTGATAGGGATTACATTAAATCTGTAGATTGATCTGGGTAGTAGGGACTTTTTAACCATATTTGTTCTCCCAATCCATGAACATGGAATACCTTCTTGTATCATCTTCAATTTCATTCATCAGTGTTTTATAGTTTACAGAGTACAGGTCTTTCACCTCTTTAAGTTTATTCCTAGGTATTTTATAATTTTTGGTGCAACTGAAATGGGATTTTCTTAATTTCTCTGCTACTTCATTATTAGCATATAGAAATGCAACAGATTTCTGTATATTGATTTTGTATCCTGAGATTTTACTGAATTCATTTATCAGTTTTAGTAGTTTCTTGGTGGAGACTTTAGTGTTTTCTATATATACTATTACGTCATCTCTGGCAGACATTTTTATAAAAATGAATCAAGTAAGCCTGTCACACAAAGGGGAAAAACTGATAATGTTTGTTGCCAGTGATAAAATTCTAACTTTTAAGTGAAAATTATAATTTCTGAAAACTTCTGTTACCCAGATCCTGACAGCTTCTCAATATATTAAGATTTTTTTCCAGTGAGATTGGGGGCAGATAGACCACTGTAGTTTTATATAAGAGAGTATGATACATTCATTGATATGATTTTACATTCACATTTTTAACTAATCTTGAAAAAATTCTGTCAAATTTTGGTGTAGTATCAAAAAAATGTATTAACAATTATCTGAAAAATACTCTTCCTTTTTCCAATTAAATATCTGTATAAGGTTGGGGTTTTTTTTCTATATTTCAACCATAGTTTGTTATTGGTATTTTTTAATGAGAAATTAACATTTAAATAATTTGTTTTAATCTCCGGTGGGATGAACATCATAGCTATAACCCACATAAGCTAAAGTTTGTTGGGATTCCTTAATTAAGAGTACAAAGGTGTCCTGACACCAAAAAATTTGAGAACCACTGCTACGAGCAAAGTGTCTGGTGCACATTAAGTTTCAATAGTTGTGTATTCTCTGTACATTTGGCAATAAAGGAAAGGAAGGATAGATGATAAAAGCTAGAGCCAGCATCAGAGTTGAGAGGATACTTTTGATAGTTTACAATTATGACTGCTCATGTTTACAGGCCCTGGAGAATGAGAAATTATAATTAGAGAAGTTATTTTGCAAACACCTAATCCAGAATATCGTCTGTCTCCCTCTTTTCCATCCTCTGTACCTTCTGTGAACTCTTTGTTGAACTTTCCATATCTTCTTTGACCTCCTCTGCAATTTCAGTGAACCGCTGTGCACTTTCTCTGAACTTTAACCATAGTATCTACTGCAGGGAATGCCCCAAGGCTGGGTGGGGGGCCTTGTGACAGGTAAACTTAGTCCCTTGATCTTAGGGCTGTAGAGTCACAGTTAGGGCAGCTCCAGGTCAAAGGTGCTTTCCAGGTCTGCATGGGGAATCCAGCACTGATCACTCCTGGGTATTCCTTCTCATCCCACAGCCACCAGGCCTAAAGGCCCCTTTTGCATAGAAACCTTCGAAGTAGCAGAGAAGAGTGGTAGTCTCCCTTGTAGATACCTGGAATGGGAGCAAGGAGATGGTGGAGTGTAGGGAGGTGGATTTTAGGTGGATTTTTCTATTTTTGCAAATTAAAAGTTGTTGGAATTTTGACAGGAGTTGCATTGAATCTGTAATTTGCTTTAGGTAGTATTGACATCTTAATAATATTACTTCCAATCCATGAAAATGAGATGTATTTCCATTTATTTATGTGTTATTAACTTCAGCAATATTTTCTACTGAATTTTCAGTGTACAAATTTTTCACCTCCTTGGTTAAGTTTATTCCTAAGTATTTCTTTTTTATGCTATTATAAATGGAATTGTTTTCTTAATTTCTTTTTTGAATTGCTGCTAGTGTATAGAAACACAACTGATTTTTATGTGTTGACTTTGTATCCTTCAACTTTGCTGCATTGGTTTATTGGCTTTGTTTATTAGCTTAAACTGTGTGTGTGTGTGATCTTTAGGCTTGTCTACATACAAGATCATGTCATCTGCAAACAGAAATAATTCTACTTCTCCAGTTTGGAGACATTTTATTTTTCTTGACTAATTGCTCTGGCTAGAATTTTCAATACTATGTTAATTAGAAGTGGCATACGCAGGCACCCTTGCCTTGTTCCTGATCTTAGAAGAAATGCTTTCCATCTTTCACCATTGACCTCTGTTGTTCTCTGTGGGTTTTTCATATATGGCTTTTATTATGTTTAAGTAGTTTCCTTTTATTCCTAGTTTGTGAAGTGTTTTTATCATGCGTGTTGAATTTTATCAGATGCTTTCTCTGCATCAATTGAGATGATCTTATGGATTTTTTCCTTGATTCTGATAATGTGGTGTATTACATTGATCGAGTTTTAATTTTTTTTTTAAAGATTTTATTTATTTATTTGACAGAGATAGAGACAGCCAGCGAGAGAGGGAACACAAAGCAGGGGGAGTGGGATAGGAAGAAGCAGGCTCAAAGCGGAGGAGCCTGATGTGGGGCTCGATCCCAAAACGCCGGGATCACGCCCTGAGCCGAAGGCAGACGCTTAACCGCTGTGCCACCCAGGCGCCCCGATCGAGTTTTAAATGTTGAACCATCCTGGCATTTCCGGAACAAGTCCCACTTGGTCATAGCATGTAATCCTTTTAATACACCGCCTAATTTGGTTTGCTAGTATTTTGTTGAGGATTTTTACATCAGTGTTCATAAAGGATATTGGTCTTTAGTTTTCTTGTAGTATTTTCATCTGGCTTTGGTATCAGGGCAATGCTGGACTCATTGCGTGAGTTAAAGGTGCTCTCTCCTCTTCAGTTTTTATGGAAAGTTTGAGAAGGATTAGTGTTAGTTTTTCTGTAAATGTTCAGTGAAGCTATCAGGTCTAGGGCTTTTCTATGTTGAAAGACTTCGCTGATTTAATCTCTTCACTAGTTATATGTCTATTCAGATTTTTTTTTTTAAGATTTTATTTATTTGTCAGAGAGAAAGAGAACACAAGTAGGGGGAGCAGCAGGCAGAGGGAGAGGCATGCTCCCTGCTGGGCCAGGAGCCCCATGTGGGACTTGATCTCAGGACCCTGGGATCATGACCTGAGCCAAAGGCAGACGCTTAAGCACCTGAGCCACCCAGGCATCCCTGTCTATTCAGATTTTCTATTTCTTCATGGTTCAGTCTTGGTAGGTTGTATGTTTTTAGGAATTTGTCCAGTTCATCTAGCTCAAATTGTTGGCATACATTGTACTGTCTTATCCTTTTTATTTCACAGAATTGGTTGTAATGTCCTTAGTTTCATTTCTGAATTTAGTAATTTGAGTCTTTTTCTTAGCCAATCTAGCTAATTGCACGTTAGTTTTGTTGATGTTTCTGAAGAACTAGGTTTTGGTTTTGTTGATTTTTCTCTATTGTATTTCTACTCCCCATGTCATTTACCTCTGCTCCAATCTTTATTACTTCTTCTGCTAGCTTTGACTTAGTTCAGCTTGTTCTCTTTCCTTAAGTTGTAAAGTTAGGTTGTTGATTTGAGATCTTTCTCTTTTTCAATATAAGCAGTTATAGCTATAAATTTCCTCCTTTGCGCTGCTTTCACTGTGTTGCATAAGTTTTGGTATGTTGTGTTCTAATTTTCATTCATCTCTAATTATTCTTTTCCAGTTTCTCTTGTGATCTGTTACTTTATCCATCAGTTGCTTAAGAATGTGTTGTTTAGGGGGCTTTTGGGTGGCACAGCGGTTGGGCGTCTGCCTTTGGCTCAGGGCATGATCCTGGCGTTATGGGATCGAGCCCCACATCAGGCTCCTCTGCTATGAGCCTGCTTCTTCCTCTCCCACTCCCCCTGCTTGTGTTCCCTCTCTCGCTGGCTGTCTCTATCTCTNGAGGTCTGTCTGTCAAATAAATAAAATCTTAAAAAAAAAAAAAAAAGAAAAAAATGTTAGCAAACCTTGAGTCCCCAGAGACACCCAGGTTCTTATTTCATATGGTGAAGATTTTTTTTTTTTTAAGATTTTATTTATTTATTTGACAGAGAGAGAGAGACACAGCCACCCAGGTGCCCCTCAAGTCGTTTACTTTCAACTTGTCCTCTAATCAGCCAGGTGCCNGTCTATCTCTGTGAAATAAATAAATAAAATCTTTAAAAAAAAAAAGAATGTGTTGTTTAATATCTACAAATTTGTGAATTTTCCAGTTTTTCTATTGTTGGTTTCTAACTTCATCTTGTTATGGTTGGAGAAGATACTTTGCATGATGGCTATCTTTAGAAAAATCTACTGGGACTTAATTTGTGACATAACATTGGTCTGGAGAATGTGCCATATGCACTTGAGAAGAATGTGTATTATGCTGTGGAACAGAATGTTCTGTATATGTTTGCTAGACCCAGCTGAATTATTCTGTTGTTCAAGTCCTGTGTGTCTTTACTTACCTTTTGTCTGGCTGTTCTATCCATTATTGACGGTGGGGTGTTGAAGTATCCAACTATTGTGGAATTGTCTCTTCTCCCCTTCAATTCTGTCAGTTTTTGCTTTGTATATTTTGATGGTCATTAGGTGTGTAAATGTTTATAATTGTCACATCCTTTTCTGTATTAAGCCTTTTATTAATATATAATATCTTTGTCTCTTGTATTCTTTTTTTCTTTATTCTTTTCAACTTTAAAGCCTATTTAGTCTGGTATTTATCAAGTTTTCATCCACTATTTCTTCAAATAACCTCTGGGCCCCTTTCTCTCTTCTCCTTCTCAGACTCTGACAACACATATGCTGGTCTGCTTGATGATGACTGACCTACAGAACCCTTAGACTCTGTTCACTTCTCTTCAATCTTTTTTCCTTCTGTCCCTCAGACCTAGTTTCATGTGTTTTATGTTCAGGTTTGATGATTACGTCTTCTGTCTGTTCAAATCTACCCTTGAATACCTCTAGTGAATTTTTCATTTATGAACTTTTTAGCTCCAGAATTTCTTTTTGGTTTCATTTTAGACTTCCTATCTCTTTAATGACATTTACATTTTGTTCATACCTCATTTTCTTGACTTTCCTCAAGTTTTACTTTGGTCCTCTGAGCATCTTTGTAACAGGTGTTTTACAGTCTTTGTCTAGTAGATCTTCTATCTGGTCTTTCTTAGGGACAGTTTCTATTGGCTTCTTTTACTCTACGAATGGGTCATACTTTCCTGTTTCTTTACGTGCCCCATGTTTTTTTTTTTTTTTTTTAAACTGGTTGAAAACTGGACCTTTGACTCTAATAGTGTGGGAACAGCAAATCAGATTCCTCCTTCCCTAGAGTTTGCTGGGGTTATTTATTTTGTTTTTTTTTAAGATTTTATTTTTTATTTTTTTATTACTTATTTAAAAAAAAGTTCTTCCCAACATAGGGCTTGGTTTCATGACACTGAGATCATGACCTGAGCTGAAACCTAAAGTTGGACGCTGAACCAACTGAGACCCCAAACTCTTAGCTTTTAACTGGCCATAGCCTTTCTCTCTCACTGCCTGACCTAGACACACCAGGTGGTCTTTGGTCCAAAGGTTTGGACTTCCTACCCCAAATAAGGCTGCCATTTGTTTTCAAGCTCCAGAATTTGTTTCTTAGGCTAAGATATGTCAAGGCCAGGCCTAGGAAACCTTGTCATGTTTGTTTTCTGGGGGATGCCAACCCATGTCCAGGAATTGTGGCAGTTTTTCCAGGAGAAGCATCCATAATTTGTAACGTGAAGATAACTTCTTGGGACTGTTTCTTGACTACACGAGAGGTGAGAGGTCATGGAGTGAACACTGATGGGAGTCATATCAGGAGGCAAAATGTCTTGGGAAAATCACTTTCTCTTGCTGTGTTTTAATGTCCTCGTCTGGTAAAATGTGGGAAGCTGACCGCAGGACCTGAGTCCCTTCAAATCCTAACACTGCATGTTTCTTTTGTATTAGTTGTGTGACCTCAAGCTGTGTAACAGCCTGGGTGGCTCAGTCGGTTAAGCATCTGCCTTCTGCTCAGGTCATGATCCCAGGGTCCTGGGATCAAGCCCGATAAGAATCGGGCACACTGATCAGCGGGCGCTTGCTTCTCCCTCTCCCACTCCCCCTGCTTGTACTCTTTCTCAAATAAATAAATCTTGGAAAAACAAAAAAAACTTAAAAACTTCCTGATGTTCATGATAACACAGCATACATTTCATGCTTAATCAGCTTTTTACAAACCATACTATCACAGATCCTGTTAAATCTTGTAGTGTGCCAGTGACACAGCTGTGGTACTGATGAAACTGAAGCTCAGAGAGGTTGAGAGAAATCTGTCCCAGGTCACACATACAGAGAAGTAGGGCAAGGGGAACCCAGACCTGGTTCCAGGCCTGCACACCTCTCTGCTCTTCCTATCCGCAAGGTTGTCACCGGTCCAGGAAAGGCAAACAAGGCATGAAGGGTATTACCTATGGATGTCTTCAATGGTTTAAATCTCTCGAGACCTCTGTCCAGCTGGTAGCTGTATGTTCAGCTTTGTAAGAAAGTGCCAAACTGCTTTCCAGGGTGGTTATGCCATTTTACATTCCTGCCAACAGCGCCTCAGAGTTCTAGTTCCTCCACACCCTCTCCCACACTTAGGATGGTCAAATCTGTTTAATTTCAGACATTCTAACAGGTGTGTAGTGGTATCGTGTGGCTCTAATGTTTCACTTCCCTAAAACTAATGATATCGAGTCTCCTCCTAATGTGCTTATTAGCCATTAATATATCTTCTTTGGTGAAGTGTCTGTTCAAATCTTTTACCCATTTTAAGATTGGGCTGTTTTGTTTCTTGAATCTTGAAAGTTCTATATATATTCTGGATACAAATCTTCTACCAGGGATGTGATTTGCAAATCTCTCCTAGTCTGTAGCTTGTCTTCATTCTCTTAACAGTGACTTTTGAAGAACAGAAGTTTTCAATTTTGATGAGATCCCCATCTGATAAATATTTGCTTAACTCGTGGCCACAAAGATTTCCTCCAGGGTTCTCTTCTAACTAGAGTTTTATAGTTTTAAGTCTTACACTTAGGTCTTTGATCCATTTATTTTATTGTGGTATAATATACATTAAGATGAATTTTACCATTTTTTAAAAAAGACTATTTTTTTAGGGTTTAAAGTTCAGAGCAAAATTGTAAGGCAGGCATATCCCATATACCCCAATCCCACTCATGTACAGCCTCCCTCATTAACAATTTCCCCCTTCAGAACGGTACATTTGTTACAACTGATGAACCTATATTGATATGTCACCACCCAAAGTCCATAATTTACACTGGGGTTCACTCTTGGTGTTATCCATTCTCTGGGTCTGGATAAATGCTTAATGGCACCAATACAGTATCATATAATAATTTCACTGCCCTAAAAAACCTCTGTGCTCCACCTGTTCATCCCTCCCTCCCTAACTCTTGGCAACCAACTGATCTCTTTACTGTCTCTATAATTTTGTCTTTTACAAATTGTCAAGCAGTTAGAATCAAATAATATGTAGTCTTTTCAGACTGGCTTCTTCCATTTAGGAAAGCACATTTAAGTTTCCTCCATGTCTTTTTTTTTTTTTTAAGGTTTTATTTATTTATTGGAGAGAGTGAGTGAGAGATCATGAGCAGCAGGGAGGGGTAGAGGGAGAAGCAGACTCCCCATTGAGCAGGGAGCCCCATGTGGGACTCGATCCCAGGACCTGAGCTGAAGGCAGACGCTTAACTGACTGCGCCACCCAGGCGCCCCCTCCATGTCTTTTCATGGCTTGATCACGTTAGCACTGAGTATTACTCCACTGTCTGGATTTACCAGTCTACTTATCCATTCGCTGCACAAAGGATACCTTGGCCGTTTCCAAGTTTTGGCAATGACGACTAAAGCTAGTACAAACATCCACGTACAAGTTTTTTTAACTCTTCTGGGTAAATACCAAGGAGTAGGATTACCCCTTGGTATGGTAAGAGTATGTTTAGTTTTGTGAGCAACTGCCAAAGTGCCTTTCAAAGTGGTTGTGCTATTTTGCATTCCCACCAGCAATGAGTAAGATTTCCTGCTGCTTCACACCCTGGCCAGCACTTGGGTGTTTTCAGTGTTAGGGATTTTGGTTATTCAAATAGGTGCACAGTGGTAATTTTTAACCAATTTGAAGTACACAGTTCAGTGGCATTTAAGTACGCTCACAATGCTGTGTATTTCGTCACCTAAAACCGAAACTGTGTAACCATTAGTGAGGACTTTCCATTTCCCTGTGCCCCAGCCTCTGGTAACCTCCATTCTACTTCCTGCCTCTATGAACTTGCCCATTCTAGATACTTCATATAAGTGGAATCATACAATGTAGATGCCCTTTGTCTGGCTTATCTTAGCATGTTTTCATCCATGTTGTATGCAGCATGGATCAGAACTTTATCCCTTTCCAAGCCTGACCAATATTCCATCATAGGTATACATCACATTTTGGTCTATCCATTTCTCCACTGATGGATACTTGGCTTGTTTCCATCTTTTGGCTCTTGCGAAGCTGCTGTGAACACTGGTGTACAGCTAGCAACTTAAGTCCATTTTCCTTTTATTACTGAAGCACCGTTGACACACAATGTTACATTAGTTTCCCACATACAACACGCTGACGTCACACCCCTACACACTGTGCAGTGGTCACATGTGTAGCTACCACGCCCCCGTACACCACTATTACAATACCACTGACTACACTCTCTGTGGGGTACCTTTCATCCCTGTGCTCAGTTCCTGTTCTCAGTTCTTTGGGGTATATAACTAGAAGAGGAATTGCTGGATAACATGCTAATTCTGTTTAGCTTTTGGAGGAACCACCAAGTTACCCACAGCAGCCACAGCATTTTATGCGCCTACTAGCAATGCATGAGGGTTTGAATTTCTCCACATCCTCGTTAATATTATTTCATAGTAGCCATCCCGATGGGTGTGAGGTGTTATCTCACTGTGGTTTTGATCTGCATTTCCCTAATTAGCAAGGTTTCATGTGCCTATTGGTCACTTAATTATCTTTAGAAAAAACGTCTTCTTTAACCATTTTAAAATCAGGTTTTGTTGCTGCATTTTAGGACNAAGTTCTTTAACCATTTTAAAATCAGGTTTTGTTGCTGCATTTTAGGACTTCTTCATATATTCTAGATGCTAACTCTTTATCAGATATGATTTACAAATATTTTCTCCCAATCTGTAGATTGCCTTTTTATTCTGCTGATAGTGTCCTTTGATGCACAAACAACTGATTTTTTACCCTCTAACACTGCTGAATTTGTTTGTTCTAGTCGCTCTCCTGTGGATTTTCTGGGATTTTCTATATTCAGGATCATGTCTGTGAATTAAGATTTTACTTCTTCCTTTCAAATTTGGATGCCTTTTATTTCGTTTTTTGGTCTAATTTCTTTGGCTCAAACTTCTTTAAAAGTTTTACTTATTTACTTGACAGAGATAGGAGAGAGCACGCGCATAAGCAGGGGGAACTGTAGGCAGAGGGAGAGAGAGAAGCAGGCTCCCCACTGAGCAGGGAGCCTGATGCAGGGCTGGATCCTAGGATCCTGGGATCCTGACGAGAGCTGAAGGCAGACGCTTAACCAACTGAGCCATCCAGGGGCCCTGGCTCAAACTTTTAATACAGTGTTGAAAGAGAACTTGTCTTGTTCCTGATCTTGGGGGAAAAGCTTTGGTTTTCACCACTAAGTATGCTAGCTGTCAATTTTTCAGAAATGCCCTTTATCACATTTAGGAACTTCCTTCTGTTCCTAGTTTTCTAGTATTTTATCATGAAAGGATGTTGGTTTTTGTCAAATGCCTTTTCTGCATCAATTGAGCTGATCCTCTGAGTTTTTCCTCTGTTCTATTAATGTGGTGTATTACACTGATTTTCTTATGTTGAACCACCCTTGCATTTCTGCAGTAAATCCATTTGGTCATGGAATCCTTTTAATATGCTGTTGGATTTCTTCATTTGGTTGAAGATATGCTAGGAACTATCTTTTCATTCACTTAAAGTGTTTATGTTTCACACAATCCTGTTACAACAGGTGCTTTACAGGTTTTGGTATCTGCTAGTGTTTGTCAATGGACGTTTCCCTTTGGGACTGGTCTCATGGAGAATAATTCTAGATTGTATCCTGAGCAATTTTTATTATATTGTGAGACTCTGGATTCTGTTAAAATCCCCTCATGAACATTTTTGTTTCAGTAGACAATTTTATCTCTGGTCAGAAAGACAGGGTTCTGGGGCGCCTGGGTGGCACAGCGGTTAAGCATGTGCCTTCGGCTCAGGGCATGATCCCGGCCTTCTGGGATCGAGCCCCACGTCAGGCTCCTCCGCCATGAGCCTGCTTCTTCCTCTCCCACTCCCCCTTTGTGTTCCCTCTCTCGCTGGCTGTCTCTATCTCTGTCAAATAAATAAATAAAATCTTAAAAAAAAAAAAAAAAGACAGGGTTCTGTCGAAGTTTTAACTGGCTGTGCCACTACACAGAGAGAGCTCTATGACAGGGGCATCCCTGGGCCCAAACAGGAGGAGAAAAATAAAATGGTGACTCCCTTCTTCAGACCACTGTCCCCTTTCCCTAGTTTCTCTATAGGTGACAAGAGTTTCAGCTACCAGAGCCAAACTGCAGCCTTGCAACTTCTGCCTGTCCTTGTGTGAAGGCCGGTGGCGGGGGGGGAGGAAGAAATGGGATTTCCGATTATGTTTTCCAATCACAGGTTCCCTTATCCCGGTCCTGTGACCTCAGCTAAGATGGGTCCCTTTGGGGTTTTTGTAGCCTGACCTCAGAGGTAAAAGCCATGAAAGAGAAAAACAGCAGGAATCTCACTCCTGTATACGTTGCTTAAGTTTTGACTCCCTTCCTTGATCTGCGTGGTTTTTTTTTTTCAGAGTCCTTAAGGAACTTTTTGTATTTTTCCCTCCATTTTTAGTTTTAAGTGGTGGGAGGTAGGATGTGCGGGGCTTAACTTTTGACTAGTAACAGAAGATGGGAAGCAACTTTTGAGAACTCATGAACCTGTGCTTTCACACAATTTCACAAGAGCCACTACTGTTGTTTCCCATCTAACTTTGCTCAAACTGATGCTGGGAAGTTACATTTGAGAATTTGTGAATTTGAGCTTACTTTCACAAAAACAGCTGTCTCAAGCCCCATTTGCTCAACTCACGATAGTTAGTTTTGACAATTTATGAATCTGAGCTTAATTTTCAAAAGCTGCTTCGTTCTTATCTCGTCCAGATTTACTTGAACATATTTTTGAGATGATCTCCTGGAGTGTAACAAAAAAATTTTCTTATCTTCTGAGTTTGTTCAAACTCCTCCTGGGAAGTTAGTTTTGAAAACTCCTGAATCTGATCTTGTTTTCATAAAAGTAAAAGACTATCGTTTCAGCTAGATTTGTAAAGTTAACTGACCTTGAGAAGTTCATTTTGTGAACTTCTGAATCTGAGCTCATTTGTACATTTATCAGGTTTCAGCCAGATAGGCTCAAACTCATGTTGGGAAGTTACTTCAGAGTCTGTTTTCGAAATACTTTTTTCATCTAAATTTGCTGTTTAAGCATTGTCAGGAAGATACTTTCAAGATTTTGTGCATCTGAGTTTTTTTTTTTTTTCAAAAACTGCTACATTTCATCTAAAGTGCTCAAATTCACATAAATTTCTTTTGAAAATCATTTACAAATCTGAAATTTTGTTTTGCTTACAGAAGCTACTGTCTTAGGTTTTTTAAAAAACACTTTGAAAATGTTCTTTTGGGAAAAATGTATGAATTTGTTTTTTACAAAAACTTGAAGGGGGTGTATTGGGAGAGGTCATCTTTTTCTTCCCTCCAAAATGCCAGAGCTGAGGTAAAACAATGCCTAACATATTGTAGGCCTTGGTCAGTAGTGCCCTGTCATACAATTCTAGGGGCACCGATCACTTTTTATCTAGGGCAGAGACTGGGGCAAATCTGGTCTATGTACTGTTTTTGTAAAATCAACCAAGAATGGATTTTATAATTATAAAGAGTTGTTAAAAAAGTAAAGTTGGGGCACCTGGGCAGCTCAGTCAGTTAAGCGCCTGACTCTTGATTTTGGCTCCGGTCATGATCTCAGGGTCATTAGATCAAGCCCTGTGTCAGGCTCCACGTGGGCATGGAGCCTGCATGAGATTCTCTCCCCGCCCCACCCCTATTCTCCCCCATCCCCAGCTGCTTTCTCTCAAAAAAAAAAAAAAAAAAAAAAAAAGGCAGGAAACTTGTATGTGACAGGTCATATGTGGCCCACAAAAGCTTAAAGCATTATCCAGCCCCAGAGAGAGAAAGCTTTGACAACACTGTTGGATGGTTACCCGCATAGACTGGAAGAGGAAAGGGACCCCTTGGAGTTGGGCATTGTAATGAATGGCTCTGCCTTCTGCTACGGAATGCTACATGGGCCACATTTAGTATAAGTCAGCATACCCAGAGCTGCATAGGCTCTTCAGCCTTTCCATTGCCTCTCCTCCCTGGCTCTACCTCTCTGTGACCCACCCACCACTCACATGCTCAGAGTTCAGTCCTTACCCCTCTCCTCTACGCTGCTCCTTCCAGAAGCATAATTAGCACTAATGGTTAAAAGCCAGGCTCACAGAGTCAGGCTCCCTTGTGGTGCATCTATTTTCCTCACTTCCCAGTTATGTAATCTCCGGCAAATCACTTCACCTGTTTTGGCCTTCAGTTTCCTCATCTATAAAATAGAAATAACAAATTTTCTAAGAGAATTCAAAGAAGTGAGGCACATAAAACACTAGCATGCAAGCGGTCGACAACGTTGGCTCTGACAAATGTTACCCACCGCTGTACTTCTGACGAGCATTTATAAACCACTCGCTTCGAAATCTCCTGTTCTTTTCCATGACAGACAAAGAATCGTCCCCTAGCGTCCACTCGCCCCTTCTTTCTTTTAGTAATAGAACCCCCCAGGTTTGAATGAACATACAACCATCCAGCTATAGGTATTTCCGTCTTCCCCACAGGATGGGGAAAGTTCTAGCCAATGGGAGCAGCGCAGTTTCCAGGCCCTCCACATCCTATTCAACACAACCACTGCCTTCCAAACCGTCTTCCCCCTCCTATCGGCTTGCACAAGGATGTGGGGCTGGTGTGCCAGTTTTCACCATGTAGATGAGAACACCAGGGGACGGTGGAGCAGTAAGACAGTGGGACCCTGGGTCCCTAGATGATCTTGTGGAATACGGTTGGCTCAACCCCAAGCCTGGACCCCTCCCCTACCTCTGTACTATCACATAAGAAGTAGACTACTTTGCTCGAATCACTGTTTTCAAATCCTCTTGTTATACTGGCTTAGCCTGTATGCAATTCAAACTCTTAATCTCCAGGGCCTTGCTTACGTCCCGTGTCCCAAACTCAACATTTTAAATCTAACCACACTCTTGGTCCACTTTATGTCCCCTGTGTTTGTATACTCCTGAATACAAAAACCGTTCCAAGTATTTCTTGTTAATAGCCTTACTATATCTGTTTATTCCCATTCAGGAGAACCTTTCATTCTCGACTCCTACTACCCCCCCAGTCAACTCAGCTTGAAGTCGCAGACACCCCAGCTTGCTCTGTACATCCTCTTTGACCCCTCCCTCAGCTCAGAGCCTAACCACACTGGCTTTAGATGCCTTTTACTTTCTGGTCGGCCCTCTGGCCTCCAATTCCGTAGTCTACAATGCTGCTCCATTACTCTTCTTAAAACTGGATCCATTCGTGTATTTTGTTTCCAAAAGTCCAAAGCATTTAGTCTCCATGAGGTGGCCCCATCCTACCTCCTGCATGCACTCCACACACACTTTATACAGTAAGCGCATCATTCTGTCACTCCTCCAATCCTTTGCACTTGCTCTTTCTCCTCTGCCTACATCCACGCTTCTCAAATGCAGTGGATCATTTACAAAAATTCTCCAATTTCCTGTGGATCAATACTTCTGGAAACACAATACAAATTACAAATATGATCACGTTTAGACGTCACAGGGCTGGCAGGTTTCTCAGTGCTGGCTCTTTTTTTTTTTTTTTTTTAAGATTTTTTTTCTATTTATTTGAGAGAGAGAGGCAGAGAACAAGCAGGGGGAAAGGCAGGCAGAGGGAGAGGGAGGAGCAGGCTCCCCAACGAGCAAAGAGCCCAATACGGACCTTAATCCCAGGACCCCGAGATCATGTACTGAGTCCAAGGCAGCTGCCTAACCTTGACTGAGCCACCCAGGCACCCATCAGTGCTGACTCTTAATTCTGATGCCTGCCTTTATCAGATCCAGGTTAACTGCAGATCACACCAGTCCAAAGACCATACTTCCCACAGGTCCACACTAACTCTCCCTTTCCCCTGCCTGGAGAACCACCACCCAACCCCCCTCAAGGTCCAATCATCACCACCACCTCCATTACGCTTTCCTGATGTTTACGCTCCAGAGTCACATCCTATTCAACACAACCACTGCCTTCCAAACCCCTGGCAGAACTTATCATTCTGTCAGATGTCAAAAAGCAGCAGGCTCTCTAACGTCAGGGATACGTACAAGTCATCTCTGCATCCTGAGCCTTGTGCCCGTCATGTGGCAGGAGCTCAGAAACAGAATTAGCAAATGAATGTGTGCAACCCACCTCTGTGGCGACATGCAGACAAGCGGGCACGGTAACAACTCTAAAGAGAACTTTAATAACTCGGGGTGTGGTCTACGACTGAGAGGCTGAATGGTCTGGGCCACAGAAGCGAGGCCATCAGTAGGCTGTCTGAGATTGCTGCTGGCGGTAGCCGCCCCGGCGCATGTAGCCCTCGTTCTTGCGGTAGCCGTCCTTCTGGTCTGCAGGGGAGAGGGGAAGGGAGGAGGACATGAATGACGGGGAAGAGGCGGGAAGGGGGCCAGGACCCTGGGAGAGCAGAGGGACAGAACCACTGACCTCGGAAGTAGCCGCCGTAGGTGCCCTGCTTGTGGTCGAACACGCGCTCGTTATTCTCCACCAGGCTGCCCAGCTTCTCCGCCAGCTGCAGGGCCAGGTTCTGCTGGGCGGTGGGCTCGGTGCGGTGCATCACCACCGTCTGCGTCGGCTGGTCCAGGGAGGCCTGACGGGAACGAGGCAGAGAACGGCCATGACCCAGACCTCCGCTCCAAACTCCCCATGACTCCACCCGCCCATTCTCCACCCTGGCGCTTACCATCAGTTCCTCGTTAATGATCATCTTGCTGATGATGGAGTGCACAGTGGGCAGGTCCAGTTCAAACATGTCAGACAGAGTCTCCATACTGGGGAAAAAGAAGGCAGAGAGCAGGGAGCACTTAGGAGCTTGGCCCACAAAGCTGGGGCCCCTCTGCCATCCTAGGGCCCATCCTACCTGATGGAGTCATAGACACTGCTATAGGTGAAGAGGTAGGTCCGCAGTGACTCTTCCTGAATCTTTCTGTGGGGAGAAAGGGGAAAAGGGGGGAGATCTTCAGGGAAGGGACCAACCAGTCTTTTCTTCCCCACCCACCATGGCCCTCTTCTCTGCTTACCTAACCAGCATGGTTCGGACTTTGTCAGCCTCGGGGAAAAGGTCCCACACTTTGCCATTCATCTTTTCATTGATGATAAAACTGTGGCAGGTCTTCCAGTCGCCCATCTTCATAGCCTTGGAGGCAGCAACCACGTGTTCCCTCATTGACTCAGGGGGACCTGAAAGGTTGGGAATGAGGCAGGGCCCAGGGGAAGCTTGGGACCATGGCTCCTGCCTCAGGCACCACTCAAGGAGGAACATGGGACAGGAGAGCAAACAACCAGACTGGGCCTCTCCCAGATCTCCATTAAATAGCCATGTGATTGTATAAATCACTTAATATCAAAATACATTTATTTAGACTAAATCAGCCTATGGCATGCTTCAGGGGATTAGTGAGCCCCTTGAAAATGCTGGCAAATTGTTGTGTCTACCTTATATACATTTTCCTAGGAAAAGAGTCTTAGATTTCCTGACCTAAAAAAAATTTTTTTTCTTTTTTTTAAGTAGGCTCTACACCCAGCGTGGAGCCCAACATGGGGGCTGAACTCAGGACCCTGAGATCAAGACCTGAGCTAAGATCAAGAGTTGGGACACTTAGGGGCGCCTGGGTAGCGCAGTCGTTAAGCGTCTGCCTTCGGCTCAGGGCGTGATCCTGGTGTTCCGGGATCGAGTCCCACATCGGGTTCCGTGGCTGGGAGCCTGCTTCTTCCTCTCCCACTCCCCTGCTGTATTCCCTCTCTCACTGGCTGTCTCTCTGTCACATAAATAAATAAAATCTTAAAAAAAAAAAAAAAAAAAGAGTTGGGACACTTAACCAACTGAGCCACCCAGGTGCCCTGACCTAAAAAGATTTCTAATATCTTAACTGGAACTGTATCTACCAAGCTTCATTCCTTCTTATACCACCTTCATGATTTAATCCTATGTGTGTGTCACTGCTTCGGCTTATTTTTCTTTAAAGACAACCCAGGAAAAGAAAACATGGCAAACAAGAGTAACTGGAGTTCAGAGTAGACGACAAAAGTGCAAAAACTCTACGACTGCAACGGATGGCAGGTGTAAAGAAACATGAACACGGCAGACCCCAGCACAGGGAGCACGCTCAAAGGTGTAACAGATCAGCCCCAAAGAGAAATGTACGAATAAGGCTAAGGACAAGCAAGAGAAAACTACCCTTCTTACTCTGTCACTTTTAAGACAGGCAAAGTTACAGGTTCAAAGACCATTTCTCTGCAAAATCAACAGTAGCACAGAGCTGAACGAGAAACTGCCTTTTGGTCCCAGGCAGTCAGAGAGAGGCACAGACTGCAGGGAGCCAGAGAGCCCTAAGCGATGCTGCAGATACAGAATTCCAATGTAAAATTTCCAATTAAAATAAGACAAAGCTTCACTACGTAAGACAGACAAAATCTGTGAAAGGGCCACCTGCACGTAACACAACCAGTAGAGGGCAGATCTGAGGAGACAGTAAGCTTGGTCACTCCCCAAGTCCTTCCAGGCAACAACCCACACGCCAAAGCACGATTCAAATTCCTTTCCTAGTGCAATCACAACCCACTTAACCCTGGACTGATCGATCAGATTTCAAGTGATCAAAGGAGCCAACGTTAGATTCTCAAATGCCAAGGGTCTACTTGGTTGGCAGAAAAACAATGTCTATGAAGGGAAAAATAGGAAAAAAGGTTAGTAAGACTGTGTTAAACTTAAGTAAGTCACTTATCGCTTAAACCTCAGTTTCTTAACCAGGAAAAAAGGAGATAATAATGGTACCCATACCACAGGATTATTACTAATGACAATTAAATGCATCACTATCTATAAAACACCTCTTAAAACAGTACCTGGGAGAAAAGAAGTACTATGTAAGTTTACATTAAATAAAAAATATCACTGGAGTCGGGTCATGGAGGGTTTAACTTAGGAGGCTGGACTTTTTCTACAGGCAAAGAACTTTGAAAAGCCCTGGGGGTGTGTAACATCATAAATTGGTAGAAAGATACTGCTGAGAAACAGAGACTGAAGGGGAGAATGACAGTAAGTAAGAGCTTAATCTGTAAGCTAAGACAACATATCCCATGGTAAGAGACCACCGAGACTACTGAGTAAATGGACATTTCTAGCTAGGTTCTATGTGGAAACATCGCTGCATCAAATGGAATCATCTTGTGTGAAAGTTACTTCCTTTAGCTTCTCTTAATCTTCTGAATAAAAAGGCATCAAGAAGGGCACCCGGGTGGCTCAGTCGGTTAAGTGTCTGCCTTTGGCTCAAGTCATGGTCCCGGGGTCCTGGGATGGAACCCCCCTTTGGGCTCTCTGCTCAGCGGGGGGTCTGCTTCTCCCTCTCCCTGTCCCCCTTCCCCCTCTGCTTGTGCTCTCTCTCAAATAAACAAATAAAACCTTAAAAAAAGGCATCAAGGGACGACTGAGCAAAGCCAGCTGCACTGCAGAGCCCCACACTCACCCAGCAGGGGCTGTCGCTCGCCCACCCGCAGCTGGTGATGGAACTGCTTGCTGATCATGCGTCGGCGGGCGTCGCTCTCGTGGGCAGCCATGTAAGGGATCTCCAGGAGCATGGCGGACACCAGATACACACACTCCAGCAGCTCCAGGTTGATATGCAGGTGGAAGGGCACCTGCCGGCGCCGCTCCACCTTCTCCTGCTCCTGGTTGCGCTCCTGCAGGCTGCGCAGCAGCAGCCCCTGGCCCAGAAGCTCCTTGGCCCGGCCGCTTGACTGAATGTCCAGCAGGGCATTGTGAGCGTCCTTGGTCAGGCCCTGGCGGAAGGCACAGATGCCCAGCTGCACCATGGTGCGGTTGTACAGGATCTGCGAACGAAGGCAAGGCACTCAGAAGGGACAACCACAAGGCAGGCTGTTCATCCAGTCGGCAAATCTACACCGAGCACCTCCGAGGTGCTGAGCACTTGGCTATGGGCTGGGACAGAGAACCAAACAGTCAAGTCCCCATCCTTCCATGGAGTTTATGTTCTAGAGATAAGGGGACAGAGAACAAAATAACCAATATGCAGATGGGGACTGATGCCAAGGAGAAAAATAAAACAGAGGAGGGAGTTAAGAAGGGAGCTTGTGCGGTGGCAGTAGGAACTCACAATTTTATATAGGACAACTAGGGAAGGCCTCATTTTGAAGGGAATGTTTAAATAAAAACCTGACAGAAAGAAAGGGACCACGTCCTGCAGGTATCTGGAAGAAGAGTATTCTAGAAAAAAGGAAAGGTCAATACAAAAAGGCCCTTGTGGAAGAACTGTGCCCAGTGTACTCAAGGAACCAGGACAGCGATACGGCTGGAACTGTAAAGATGTGAGCAGAAACTGGACAGACAAGCACACAGGCTCGCAGGCCATGTTAATGCTTTTAAGATGGGAAACCATGGGAAGGTTTTGAGAAAATAAGTGATATAATCTGATTTAACACGGTTAACCCTGGCTGCTGCATTACAACAGCCTGAAGGGAAAGAAGGGCAGAAGCAGAGACCAGAGGGCAGCAGTGGAAGTGGTAAGTGGTCAGGTACGGACTCTAAACACAAGTGGCAGGGGAATCAGACGAGGGAGGTCACAGAAAAACAATCCAGTTTGACTCTGAGGTTTCTGGCCTAGATGACTGAAAATATGGACTTGCCACTAATGAAGAAGGGGGAAGATTTTAGGTAGTATGGATTCTGGGGGGCGGGGAGGGCGGATAAAGTCTTTATCAATGACAATAAAAGTATACAGGTCAGTACCAGTCCTGAGCACAGATGCAAAGAGCCTGAAAAAATATTAGCATACAAAGTCCAGCCATATATAAAAGAGATAACAGGGGCGCCTGGGTGGCACAGTGGTTAAGCGTCTGGCTTCGGCTCAGGGCGTGGTCCCGGGGTTATGGGATCGAGCCCCACATCAGGCTCCTCTGCTGTGAGCCTGCTTCTTCCTCTCCCACTCCCCCTGCTTTGTGTTCCCTCTCTCGCTGGCTGTCTCTATCTCTGTCAAATAAATAAATAAAATCTTTAAAAAAAAAAAAAGAGATAACAGATCATAATCAAATAGGCTGTATCTCTGGAATGAAAAGCTGATACAAAAATCTAAAATCATGGTTACTCACCATATGAACACGATAAAGGAGAAATAACTGCATCATTTCGGTAGACGCAGAGAAAGCTCTTAACAAAATTCAACATCTCTTTAGGACAAAAATTCTCAGTCAACTAGGATCCGAAGAGAACTTCGTCAATCCGAGAAAGCGCATCTACAAAAATACTACAGCTAACGTTATACTCAGTGGTAAAATGTTGACCGCTTCCCTAAGACTGGGGACAGGCAAGGTCTGTGCAGCACTAAGTAGTGGAGATTTGAGTTACTGCAATACGGCAAGAAAGAAAGAAAAAAGGAAGGGTGCCTGGGTGGCTCAGTTGGTTAAACAACTGCCTTCGGCTCCGATCAAGATCCTGGGGTCCTGAGATTGAGCCCCGCATCGGGCTGAGCAGAAAGCCTGCTTCTCCCTCTCTTGCCCCTCTCTCCCACTTGTGTTCTCTTAAATAAATAAAACTTGTAAAATTAAAAAAAGAAGAAAGAAAAAAAGAAAGTCAAAGACTGGTATAGCAATAAAACTGTATGCAGATGACATGATTATTTCAGCAGAAAAGCTAAACCAAACAGGTGAATTTAGCAAAATAGATGCATCCATTCAAGGCCAAATCACAAAAATGAATTGTATTTTTATATACTAGTAATTTATTAACAATTAGAAAATGAGGGGCGCCTGGGTGGCACAGTGGCTGAGCGTCTGCCTTCGGCTCAGGGCATGATCCTGGCGTTATGGGATCGAGCCCCACATCAGGCTCCTCTGCTATGAGCCTGCTTCTTCCTCTCCCACTCCCCCTGCCTGTGTTCCCTCTCTCGCTGGCTGTCTCTACCTCTGTCAAATAAATGAATAAAATCTTTTTAAAAAAAATTAGAAAATGAGATTAAAAACAATTATATTTACAATAGCTTTGAAACCCATGATATTCAGGAATACTTTCTTCTTCTCTTTTTTTTAGAGAGACAGGGAGAGAAAGTGGGGGTGGGGGGAGGGGGAGAATGCAAGAGGGAGAGAGAGAATCTTAAGCAGGCTTCATGCCCAGAGCAGAGGCCAGCTCAGGGCTCAATCTCACAACCCTGAGATCATGACCAGAGCCAAAATCAAAAGTCAGGCACTTAACCGACTGAGCCACAGAGGCGACCCTTCAGGAATAATTTCTTAAAAAACATGTGATACCTCTACAAGGAAAACCACAGAACACTGCAGAGGAAAATTAAATAAAGAATAAGGTGTAAGATTGAAAGGTTCAATGTTGTTATTAAGATGTCAATTCTCTCAAAACTGATTTATAGATTCCATAGAATTCCAGCAGGCGTTTTTGTAAAAATTGACAAGAAAATTCTAAAATTTATGTGAGAATTCTTAAAAAAAAGAACAAAGTGGGAAGGTTTCTGTAGACAGGACCCCAAGAATAATAAGCATAAAAGAAAAAACTGTTAAATTAAGACTATACCACAAGACATGGTGTTAAAAATGAATAGGCAGAACACAGGAAGAAAATATTTGGAAAACATTCATTTGACAAAGGACTGGTAACCAGTAATAGAAAATGGTCAATTTCAGGGGTTATCAGGGAACTATGAACCAACACCATACTGAGATACCATTAAACAACAACCAATGTGCCTTAAATTAAAGAGATCGACAATGCCAAATATCAACAAGAAATATAATATGCACACATTCCGGTAGGAGTGTAAAGTGGTGTTAACTACTTCTGGGCTCTTATGAAAACGGACACACACCTACACTTTGATACAGCAATTCTACCCTTAACTATTTACCCAAGAGAAAATGGACAGCCACACAAAGGCTTACAAATGTTCACGACAGCTTCTTTATGATAGCCCCACACTGTAAACAGACCAGGAGTCCACCAAGAGGAGCACAGATCAAGAACTTGAGATAAATTCAGGCACCGGAATAAGAAAGGACAAATGGGATGCTATTAAAAACCACCATCGCATGGGTTCGCCTTAGGTTCGCAGGTTCACAATGTGCACTGTCCTACACGTCAAGATTGTTTCATTGTTTTAAACACATTTACAGGACCTGCACTTAAGACACAGCTGCAACGCTCCCATATGACAATGTCCTCATGGCACTGCCACACACACAGTTGTCCCACTGTCCTGTCCTAACACACCACACTGCATCTGGGTCCCGTCTTTCCTTCGTTTAACAACTTAAGGTTCCTTTCACCTTTTAAAATATCTCCTAATGCTCTCAACTAGACACACGGTAGGGACCATAAACATTTGGTGAACCCAAATCTCCAATCCAAAGGCCTCCAGTGGTGTCAGAACGGGCCACAACATGCAAATGGGCAGGCGGATCAGAGAACGTCGGCATCTGGAAAGGACCAGGTGTCTGCTCGTTTCTCCACCAGCCAGATAGGAAGCTAACGCGGTTGAGCCATTCTGCCCCAAGGACGGGGGCCCGGCCCGGTCTCCCCTTCACCACCAGGGCGGCCAGAGCGCCCCCTTCCCACCATACCTGCACCGGCGGGTCCGCGTGCTGAATGTTGTCTTGCAGGTGGCTCATGAGCATGAGGTCCCGGGCCTGGTACCAGCGGGAGTGCAGGGCGTGGTGGTAGATGTGGCACAGGATGGCGCACGTGCGGATGCGGTCCGTGCGGTCCTTGGCGTAGATGTACTTGCACAGCCTCTCCATCAGCACGGCCGAGTCCTCGCCCTCGTTCTCCGCCTGGTCTTGCTCAGACTGGGCGGGGCGGGATGTTGTTAGGAGAGCCCGCAGAGACCTCGGCTCAGGCTTCAGCAACCAAAGGTGAGTCTCCGTCCAGCCTCACTCCTGTCCCTCCCAGTGACCCTCCCTGCTCTGCCTCAGAGAATTCCCAGGGAACAGATTTGCTCTTAGTCCGGACACACACCCCCCGGCCCCCCGTGACGTGGCCGCGAAGACTCACCTTCGAGGAGCCCTCAGGGGGGGTGAGCTGCCGCTGGTGGGCCTTGTAATCAAACTTGTAGTAGGTGTGCAGGATGCGCCTCAGGTACACGCGACAGATCTCCTCGGTGGTGCCCTTCTCCTCCAGGTAGCGCTGCACGCGCTCGATGATGGCGCACACCTGCGCCTCGTCCTTCAGGTGCTCCACGTACTCTGGCGGCGAGAGCCCCCCGCTCAGCCGGGCACCCGGCTTCCCCATCACCCGTCCCCCGTCAGGCCCGCCACCTCTGCGTGTTTTCTGCGCCCGTCTGCAGTCTCCTCCCCCTGCCCCCAAAACACCATCGCCTCCCCGGACACTTACTTCCTGCTCCCGTCGGGTGCGCTCGTCTGCTACTTCCTCCCGATTAACTCCTCCTCCTTGTTCGGAACTTACCTCAAACGGCCCCCACCTTAAGATGCCTTCTTCAACCATTATCTACAGTGGCCACCCTCACCCCGTCTCTCACTAACACAGGTCCCTATCTGAATTTCTAATGCACGCTTCATATTATCTACAATTGCCCCATTTTATTTACCCGTTGAAATGTCTTTCTCTAGCACTGAAATGTAAGCCCCATGAGTGTGAAAGGCCTCTGGCTGCCTCGTTTGTCACTACACCCGACTTAGTGGGCACATGTGGGCATTCACATTTCACCAAGTAAATGCCCTGCACTTCCCCCACCCAAATGCCTCCGATCCAAGCCAAAAAACAAAGTGGACTGAGACCAGACCCCAATGAGTCCTAAAGCACAGTCCCCAGACAGCAGCATCACCTGGGAACATGCAAGTAATACAAAATTTGGAGGACATCCCCCTGCCTCCGACTTATTGAATCAGAAGCTATGGGAGTGGGGCCTAGCACCTTCCCAGGCCCTCCGTGTGAATTCTGGGTAAGGAAGGGCTGGTTTTCCCCGGACACTCTGTTACTATATAACCCTTAGTTTTACTCCTTGCACTTTCCCTCTCACTGATGTCCATGCTTGCCTAAGCTTACCTTGGGAGTGAGGATCAGTATTTTGCATTATTTTGGTAAATTCTTCATCCATTCGTTCCACCAGGGTTAGGATACAGCCACGGACACGCAGTGGCTGGACAAGAAGACAAAGGAGGAGCAAATAAATTAGCCCAGATCTCAGTGCCAGACCCTTCCATCTCCACTGAGCCTTCGCAAGGCAGACAACATACACCTCCAATCAGCCTCCAATTTCTCTCTTTACCTGGTCAACATTGTGCAGGTTCTCACTCTCCTCCAGAATGTTCTCTCCAACAAAGATGTTGGGGTTTGCAAACAGGATGTCCATCAGCTCATTGATGCAGTCCAGGCACTTCTGCCACATCTCAGGCTGTCAACAGAGCAGACGGCAGTCAGAGGCGTGAAGGCGGAAGACACACGAGGCCTCTGAAGAGCCCCCTCACCAGGAATCCATGGGGCCTTCAACTACCAAGACTGCTTCCACAGTCCCTGAGTTTTAAGACACTAGGCAACACCCCACCCCGCCAAACAGCTAGCTCGGCTCTGGGTGCTCCTCTTCATCGCCCTCACCTTCATGTACGTGGCCAGGTTCGGGTTGTAGTCATAGAGAGAGGCGATGATATTGAACTTGATCTTGACTATAACACCCTCCCCCAGGTTGTTTTCAGACGCAATCTGAACCAGCAACTGCAGCAGTTCAATCTGGGCTGCCCTGGAGGGGAGGAGAATGGGGGTGAGGCATCAGAGACAAATCAAAAAACCTCATCCTGTCACACAGCGTCTCCTCTTCAGACAAAGCAAGGCAGCGTCATTCCCACTACCCCCCTACCTTCACCACCTGCATACTTGCTTCTCCTTTATAAATTCTAAACAGAAGCAGCAATAACGCTAATGGTCTACCCTCCTCTTCTGTTACCAAATAATTAAAGAAAGTGAGGATTCCCGTTCTGCCGATGGGAAAATAATCCCCCAAGTTTAAGTGACTGGTTTAAGATCAGAGGAAGAATAAAGGACAGAAAATGGACTGGTAGGTTCCAAGCATACCATTCCTTCAACTGTAGCCACACACAGATCTTCCCGAACAGCGCTACTGCCCCACCAACCTTCAACCATGTTTTAGAGAAAAAGAACATTCACCCTGTAATCTCACAGTCCAGGCCCATGAATCTTACCGGTCCGTTCCCTTCTTGCCTCGTGCCTGTAGGATCTCATTCAATTTCTTGATGACAACAGCGTGGGTGATCTCGGTTCCCTTGGCAAACATTTTTGGCTTCTCCTGGGCAACATATGTCCTATCATGTGCAAGCTGATAAACCCATTCTTGCCCTAACTTTCCTCCCAAACCAACCGGGGGGCACCTGCATGCTCTCCCAAACAGTTTCCCAATTCATTTTAATACTAAAGCCCAGGGCACCTGGGTGGCTCAGTCAGTTAAGTGTCTGGCTCTTGGTTTTGGCTCAGGTCACGATCTCATGGGTCATGGAATCAAGCCCCACACTGGGCTCCGCACTCAGCAAGGTGTCTGCTTGAAGATTCTCTCCCTGTGCCCTTTTTCCCACTCAAGCACATGCGCATGCTCTCTCAAATAAATAAATCTTAAAAAAAAACCAAAAAACAGAAAACCACAAAACACTAAAGCCCTCACCTTAACGAGGGGCACTCCACCCCGGACCCTTTCCCACTCCCCGCCTTCATTGTCTTCCTCCTCCTCATCCAGGCGCTTAGATTTCCTATCGTGCTTCTTCTTGGCTTTGTCCTCCCGTTTCTTCTCAGCCGCCTTCTTGTCCTCCTCTGTGGTGGGGGCCCTGCCAGGAGACATGGGAGAAGATGAAAGACCAGTCCCACTCCACCTCTGCGACTTCTTCCTCCCATGAACTTTCTTCCTCTTTTTCTCCATCAAGCCTAGGTTCAAGTTATATTCTATGAGAGTGAACTAAAGTTAACCATAACCAAAGCAAGGACTATAAAGCACGTGAATCTGCCAGACTACTAACCAAGGCCTGTCACCATATCACACCCACTAAGAAAATCTTATGAAGGGAACAGTGTGGTCTGGTCTAATAAGGTAGAGGGGCCAACCTGGCCACTGTAGACACAGAAACAGCCTGCCACGTTGCCCCACAGCTAACCTCTCAGGTTTTCCATAGGAACTATATCCATAGAGACACAGTTGTTCCTTATTACTAGTTGCTCTATCTAATCTTTTCACCAGCCACCAACTTAACAGTTTGAAGCTAGTGTAAAAAAATTTGCTGTTCCCAGACTGACTGCTTCCTGCTTATGAGAATTAAACTAAATTCTAAATTTAAAAAACAATTGTTCAAGACAACAAAATTCCCCCACAAAAGCGAAAAACATCACTGACTATCCCAAAGCAGTCTCAGGCCACTTGGTGTCTGAAACCATCTCCAGACTTTAATACTATATAATGAAATATAAACCCAACAACAGAGACAAATTATCTCAAACTTTACATAGATAGTGATGAACAAATCTTTCCAGACAGACTCAACAGATATTCAAATTATAATTCTCATCAACTGCCATCTAAACATCTACCAATAAATTTCATTTTAAGTGCTTAAAAGTTCTGAATATGTTTTAGTAATAGTTTATAAGTTTGCCAGCTGGATCACTTTTTCACTTGCCAAAGGATGTATCCAGAACGCAACAGCTTGCAGGTTTTCTCCCTGTACTACAGTAACACTCTCTTTAACGACAAAAGCTCACTTTACAGGTAAAATCCTTTGCAGCCGCACGAAGTATGTTCACTAAACTGAAACCTCTTGGTCATATCCCTAAAGCTCTGAGAAGATCAAAAACCAATGCTCTTTTTAAATCAATGCTGCTTAAATTTCAAAAGAACTTAATCTTTCCAGACCTAAAATTTTACTACTAGTCCTAAGGTTATGGGGGTTCACACTTCAAAAACACAATGAACAATGAACTCTCACTCTATGAAATTCCTTTTTTTTCTCTTTAAGATTTCATTTTTAAGTCATCTCTACACCCAACATGGGGCTTGAACTCACAACCCTGAGATCAAGAGTTGCGTGCTCCACCCACTGAGCCAGCCAGGTGCCACTCTCACGCTATGAAATTCTAATTGGAAGACTAAAACTTGGCTTGACCTCTCCCCTAGGACAGACTACACCTTGGCATATTCACATCTTGTTAAAAATTAGAAAACCAGGGGCGCCTGGGTAGCGCAGTCATCAAGCGTCTGCTTTCGGCTCAGGGCGTGATCCCGGCGTTCTGGGATCGAGTCCCACATCGGGCTCCTCGGCTGGGAGCCCGCTTCTTCCTCTCCCTCTCCCCTGCTGTGTTCCCTCTCTCGCTGGCTGTCTGTCACATAAATAAATAAAAATCTTTAAAAAAAAAAATTAGAAAACTAATGCTTATGCTCTCAGTTATACATTGAACTGATGTAAGCTACTTTCCCAAAGGGACATCACTAAATACACTTCTCTTTAAATAGAAGAGACGAGACAAAAGATACTAAGAGACACCAACAGAAGTAAGCCTTAAAGCTACGCTGAAAAGGATTCCATGCCCTCTTAAGAACAACTACTGATCCAGAGCCCCTAACACACGCTTGCTTAGGATCCTAACAATCTGGACATCCAGTCCTACCAGATTCATCCTGAGGTTCGTACACACACACACACACACACACACACACACACACACACACAAAGGCCTTCAGAAGCCAGTAACTGTTAGAAGTAGGCAGCATCTCTGTGAAATTGCACAGGCCAATCATGGTACCAGAGGTAGGTAACTTCCTCCAATACACCTTCAAATCAAGGTTCACAGTCGAGACAAAAGAATTACGTTTTATTATGTATTTTCCTTCTCTTTTACTCCAAGTTAATTTTTTTTTTTGCTTTTTTTTTCTCCACTGCCGACCTTATCGACAGTTAATTATCTAAGTTTCAAAAAAAATCATCATTGTTCATTGTTGAAGGGCATCGAGAGGACGTAACTGCCGGCTGACCCTTGAGCTGGCCATGGGCAACGGGGGACCCCTTACCCTCTCCCCGTCCTTGCCATGTACGTCCTGCCCACCATTCCCACTCTGGGGGTCATTTCAAGAACGCAGCCTTGTGAGTAATGCGTTAAGACCATCTGGACTGTGAATGTGACACTACTCCATTAAGGGGTCTACATAAACTTGTCTGATTCAGGGGGGTGGGTGCAGAGACGTACTACAAGGCCATCCAAGACAGGTCTCACCTGTCAGTCCCCTTGCTTATGAAACCTGCCGCCTGCCCACCTGGAGACATCTGCCTCTTCTTTGGTCTCTCCCTGCCCTCCACGGACAGGTGCCGGCTTTGGATTTCACCCTCAGAACACCCACATTTGATTAAGAGTCTAACGTGAGGGGTGCCTGGGTGGCACAGCGGTTAAGCGTCTGCCTTCGGCTCAGGGCGTGATCCCGGCGTTATAGGATCGAGCCCCACGTCAGGCTCTTCTGCTATGAGCCTGCTTCTTCCTCTCCCACTCCCCCCCTGCTTGTGTTCCCTCTCTCACTGGCTGTCTCTATCTCTGTCAAATAAATAAATAAAATCTTAAAAAAAAAAGAGAGTCTAACGTGATAATTTATCAGAAGGGATTCAAGACACTAAAGTTCATCAGTTTGTACTTGAGAATTCCTACCCCAATTACAAATTCAGAAACATTAATGTGTGATGTGTAATTTACCTCTGATGTCCACATAGCAAGTTAAATCAACATTTTAGCCCCAAACTCACATTAATAACTTCCTTAGCTAAGAATTAATTAACCCTAAATAAAAACTGTAATAAAGCCAGCCAAGACTATAATAAAGATGTACAATGAATAACATCTTACTGCATTTGGATACTTTGGGAAAATATGTCAATGAAGCACAAAGCTACTCGAGGGGCTCCCTGTGTGGCTCATTCGGTTAAGTGGCTACTTTTGGCTCAGGTCATGATCCTGGAGTCCCGCAATCGAGCTCGGCATCAGGCTCCCTGCTCAGCGGGAGTCCACTTCTCCCTCTGCTTTCCTCCCCTCCCCCAGGCTTGGGCACTAAAGAAAAAAGCCATTTGAATAAAAGAGAAAAAAAAATCCACTTGGTTTAAAAGTTCACTAAACTGATTCTTTAAGGCATTCCCATAGATAGGCTTATCCTGATTAAAAAAATTAAATAGAACACAAGACTCTAATGTTTCTTATAATATCTGTGACTGGCCTCCTATTTTCTGCCCAACCCACTACCTGATGTCCAGGTGCCTTAATGTTGCTGGACAGCCTTACTGCACACCATAAAGAGATGGAAGCTCCTGAGATTAAACCCATTCCTTTCTGTGCTTGTTTTAACCAAAAAATCAAAGCTGAGAAAATCTGATGAGGAAAAGGGTATAGAGTGATTTAATATGGAGATGCTGAAAAAGGATCCTGGCAGACACTATGGAAACAGACGGTCACGCTTCTAGAAAATCCATTAACTACTAACACTAACCCTGGTTGGCTTAGATAGCTAATGAGAAAAAAATGTGCGATCAAAATTCACTGTTCCCAAACCATCTGTGGTTTCTCTCTCCTTGTTCTTTTTCCTCTTATATAAATCTTGCTTTCGCCTTGGTTGGAAATCAACCTTAAAAACTGGTCTCGTGACACAAGTAAAATAGTGTTTCTGAATTATTTGTTGACAGAAAATCAAACTCAACGTCAAAGACTTTTGAGGATCCCATGGTTTAACCCAACTTCGGTCAACTGGAATTTTAACTCAACCTAATTTTAGATTTTTTTTTTTATTAGGTATACAAAATAAAATTTCACAGGCTAAAAATATAAATCAAGGGTAATCTCTAAAAGGACAGCATGTAACTCCCAAACCAGCAGAGGGAAACGAGCAACAGGGGAAAAAAAGAATACTATCTAGAAATGGCTTAGAAAGTAGAAAAGAGAAAGAAAACAGAAGATAGGATTCACCTTAATACTCTGAGTGAAAAAAGCCAAATCCCTCCCAATCAAGTAACCTACTGTGTGATTCCATTTGCATGAAATTCTAGAAAAGGCAAACTTATCTAGAGATAGAAAGCAACTCAGTGGTTGCCCAGGGAAAGGGAGGGGGCTGGTTGCCAGAAAGACCATGGCATGATTATAGAGGTCTGGAACTTTCAGTCTCTCCGCGACCACTAGGAGGAGAACAAGGGCTGGAGATTGAGCTAATCGTCAATGAACAATGACTTACTCAAATCATGCCTCTGTCATAAAACTCCACAAACATCCCTAAATGATGAAGTTTGGAAAGTTCCTGGTTGGTAAACGGACTGCGGTGCTGGGAGTGTGGTGTGCCCAGCAAGGGAATGGAAGCTCTGTGCCTGTTCTTCCACATCCCGCCCTGTGCATCTCTTCTATCTGGCTGCTCCTGAGTTATACCCTTTTAAAGCCCTTTAAAATAAATGGGTAATTGCAAGTAAAGTGCTTTCCCAAGTTCTGTGGGAACTTGGGTTGTTCTAGCCAATTGTCAAAACTGAGGAGGGGGTTGTGGAAACTCTGAATTCATAGCTGGTTGGTCAGAAGTACAGAAGCCAACCTTGAGACTTGCCACTAGCTTCTGACGCAGGGGCAGTCTTGTAGGACTGAGCCCTTGACCTCTGGGGTCTGCAATCACTCTGGGTTGTTTCAGAACTGAACTGTGTGTTGAACACCATGTTGGTGTCCAGAGAGTTGAGAACCAGAAGATGTGAGAAAAAAAAAAAAAACCCACACATATGGTGTCAGAAGTGTTATAAACAAACACACATCAGATACGCATGCTTCCTGGGCTTGACCAGTCAAGTGTAGCAGAGTAAAAAAGGCTTCTCAACAAAACGGCTGTGTCTAGTCCTCTCTAGTGCCAGGGAACTCACTACTTCCTGAAGCAACACAACCCCAACTTTTGAAAGCAGGATGAACCCCCACCACAGCAACGTTTCCATAAGCAGCAGCCCTGTTATCAATGGGCGTGATATGGAACCCTTCCGGGGCACACAGGGGCCGGCATCACCTTGATTTCAGAGGAAGACTCGGAAGCCTATGATGAGGGTTACGTAACTTAGCAAAGCTGATGGCTACTAAAGGACTAAGGGCCGGAACCGGAGTCCAAATCAGATTCCTCCCCCAGTCCCAGACTGTCCCGGGAAAGCTCACGAAGGCTTGCTGCAGTCTACAGGCTAACATAAGACATAGTTCCCAGGAAGAGTGACGAGAGTAGCCAAACTGCCGGCCGACAAATCACTCTCGGCTCTCCTCAGAGCCAGGGGCAGGTAACCCATTCTACAGATGCGAAAATGGAAGACTGGGGAAGGAAAGCAAACCGTCCGACACTGCACAGCTAGCTGGTGCCAGAAAGACACGTACACCGCATGTGCAGGGAGTCATCTCACAGTTAAACGTTCGACTCAGGGGCCTTCAAATCCCATCCTCAGGACACACCAGCTTTGTGACCATAGCCACCAACATACTTGCCCAAGACCCCTCCGCTGGCCCAGACAACATAAAAGCGCTTCATGGAAGAAGCAACCACCTTCAAGACGACTGCGGGCTTCCTATGCTTCCCGCTGCGGCCCAACACATCACTACTTTTCTTACTTTTTAAGGAATCGCGAGGCCAGCACTGTCTGCTTCCCTTCTTCCTCCTCTGAGTCGGAATCAGAAGACGTGGAACCCGTGTCCCAGTCTTCATCATCTTCTGAATCTTCCGAATCCTCATCATCATCCTTAGAGAAATAAGAGAATCAGTAGGAAAAAGACGGGGAGACTGACTAGTCTCCCTGCTCTCCCTACTGACCCAAGTTCCAGGGATTTTCAGGAGCAAAACAAGTGTGAATATTCATGAATCAGCAATATGAAGCGCTGGACTGGACCACCAAGACCCAGAGAGAAGTGCGGACTCGCTCCAGGAACACATAGCTCCCCAGGGGGCTGACCTGGGTCCCAAATCTAGTGCTCCAGGTTCCAGGTCGCTCCGTGCTCTGATCCAAGACGAAAGCTTTGCTCAAACCAGAATCCACTAAACCCCACCCCTCCCAAGCCTAGGGCTCTGAAAGTCGTCTTCTCCCCAGGAACCTGAGAATAGTCCATGGCAGGCAAATCACACTTCGTAGTCTCGCCCTGGCTCTTACCTCCATCTTTTTGAGGAACTTGCGACTCTCTCCAGAAGGAGCTTCTGATTTCTTCTTCAGGAAAGCTGCAGCACTGACTCCATCCTCATCCTCATCCTCATCTGAAGAACCTGGGGGGGAAGGAGAGAGAAAAGAGAGTGGTGAAGAGCGAGGAGGAGGAGCAACCAAGAAAGCATGCCAAGGGAACCCCCCGACTGTGGACTTGTAACCCTGAGCAGTGAGGGCCGCCCCCCTCACCTTCTGAATCCTCCTCATTCTTCTCAGCGTCTTCGTCTGCAGACTGCTCAGGGTTCTTAACCAAGTGAGATGCGAGAATAATTAATGATGCCTGTCAACCACCACCCCATCCTCCCCAACCTCCCTCTCCACCCCAGAGACACGCATGATTCCTTCTCCAGGCATGCCTTCCATTTGCAAATGCTCTTCTGTCTTGCTCAGGGGGTCACTGTCCCCATAGTTCAGAAAGTCTGCCTCGAGCATCCCCACCTGCTTGTAATTTGTAATGTGTGACTCGAAATCTCGGTTGTATTTTCGGATCTTCTGGCGCAGGGTGCTCAGGGCCTTGGCGTTGTTCTTGTTCATCTTCTTCTTCCCTTCCTTATCTTCCCATAGCTAAAGGACAGCCGAGGGAAGAAAGGGAGAACAGGGATGTGAGACTAAGCAGCATTTCCTGACCGCCAGGCTTCACCACAACCATGATGAGTTTGCTATCTGTACATCATCTGTACTGCTTACCAACTGATTTGTTAACTTATTTTTTTTTAAAGATCCTCTGTGTGTCACCACCAAAAGAAAAAAAAATCACAAATAAGAATATGAAAATAAATATGATTAAAACTCTTGGGGCGCCTGGGTGGCGCAGTCGTTAAGCGTCTGCCTTCGGCTCAAGGCGTGATCCCGGCATTCCGGGATCAAGCCCCACATCAGGCTCCTCCACTGGGAGCCTGCTTCTTCCTCTCCCACTCCCCCTGCTGTGTTCCCTCTCTCGCTGGCTGTCTCTCTGTCACATAAATAAATAAAATCTTTAAAAAACAACAACAACAACAAACTCTTGGCCAAAAAAGTTCCCTCTCCTTGCTTCACCCCGCCCCCCCCTTTTCTCAGGTTCCAGGAAATACTGTATGTACAGCAAGAGGAGACAGGATCCCTGAAGGTGGGTTAGGGGCAGGCCCCGGGTCCGCAATCCCCTCTGGATCCTCCAGAACCCACAGGAATCACACCTCATTAAGATAGTCCTCCAGATCAGCCAGGATGCGGATATAGAACCGGGGCACGCCTTCCTTGTCCACAATGCTCTTAGCCTTCCCATACGCTTTTCCTAGGAGCTCAAACTCTTCCAGGCACTTGGTGACATCCCGAATCTTCATGGCATTACGGATGGTCCGGATGAGGTTGGTCAGCTCCTCAAACCTGGGTTGGGAGCCCAAAACCACATTGGACATGCCCACCAACACCAGAAAACCCACGACTGCTACAGAGATGCCCCATCATCTGGCCTCCCCATGGACTCACCTCTTGTCCTTAGCACTTCGGACAACTCTCTTGGTATCTTCTTCATCCTCACTCAGCAACAATGGCCTGTTCGAGAAAACAAAGACCATTAACTTCCCTTCCTTGCTCCAGTCTTTTCAAGTGATCTTTATTTCCCTTCTCAGATAGAGCAGAAAGAATGGAATTATTCAGGTCATCATACTTGATGCTCATACTTGATGCTTCCTTTCAAAGCCTCATCATACACAACTTAAACATTTACTCCTACTTCACGTATGCCCTTTTGTCAAACGCTGTTGCACATACAAGGATGATCATTCCATCCACTCAAAAATAAACAGAGGGGGGTGCCTGGGTGGCATAGTGGTTAAGCGTCTGCCTTCGGCTCAGGGCGTGATCCCGGCATTATGGGATCGAGCCCCACATCAGGCTCCTCCGCTATGAGCCTGCTTCTTCCTCTCCCACTCCCCCTGCCTGTGTTCCCTCTCTCTCCCTCCGTCAAATACATAAATAAAATCTTTAAAAAATAAATAAATAAAATAAACACAGGTATTTACTTACTGGGTCAGAAAACTAATTACATGAAAACACAAGTAACTAAGTACTGAAAGAAGTCAAGGAAAAAAGGGTACTTCAGCTAGAATGAATGGAAAAGGCTTTAAGAAGGTGGTACTTGAATTAGATCATAGAAACCAATGTTTGCAAGAGTGGGAGAGGCCAAGGGCAAGGAAGAAGTCCTAATGGCTTTAACACCTCCTGGCACTTTTCTTTAAGAGACTAGACCACAGACAACATTCAGATGGCAATATATCTCTATTCTTTTCTTTTCATTTTATTAATTTTCCAATTATTTTGTATTTTAGAATAAGTGCTATTGGTTTTCCAATTGTAGCAATAATATAAAATCATATTCCAATGGGCATATGTGCATATTTACATGTATTATTAAACAGTGGCACAGGGATATAGAAAAGGTGCAAGTGGCATGTATGAAGGAAGTTCAAGAAACAGTCCACTGCTTCAAAAAGTGAAAACAATTTTAATTTACGGAGCTGGGGAAGGGTATTTATTTACTTATTTTTAGATTTTAGGGGCGCCTGGGTGGCTCAGTCGTTAAGCGTCTGCCTTCGGCTCAGGGCATGATCTCGCGTTACGGGATCGAGCCCCGCATCAGGCTCGAGCCCCGCATCAGGCTCAACCGCTGGGAGCCTGCTTCTTCCTCTCCTACTCCCCCTGCTTGTGTTCTATCTCTCTCTGTCAAATAAATAAATAAAACCTTTAAAAATAAATAAATAAATTTTATCTATTTATTTGACAGAGCCCAAGCAGGCACAAGCAGGGGAGGTTAGAGTGATTAGCAGATACCCCGATGAGCAGGGAGCCCGATGTGGAGCTCTGTGAAGCTCGATCCCAGGACCATGGACTCATGACCTGAGCCTAAGGCAGACGCCTAACTAACTAGTCACCCAGGCACCCCAGGGGAAGGGTATTTAAGTGAATATCATAGAGCGGAAAATAACAGATGATGGTGAGCCAGCCCGCAGTACCAGGTGGCTGGGCTTTCAGAGCCACATCGAGCACCTCTCAAGTAACTAGGACTTTCGGAGTCTGATGCCGAGCGGAGGAGCGGTGGTAGAGAGGCCGTGGACATGCAGGCCAATTAAGAAGCTGATACAACAGACCCAGCCAGTGGGAAATCTCTTCTGACTCTATCACCTTGTACCCGGCGGGTAGACTCCCACATTCACGGCACCCTGAAGCGTGAAGGCTGTCCCTTCAACAATGCTTTGGTTCCTTAAACTCTCGAAATCCTCAGAACCCGCTCTCGCCGCATCCTTGCGGACCTCGTCGTCGCCCCCACCTCCGTTCCCTCCCACATACGCGGCCTTCCGGAGCCTGCGGAACCGCGCACTCCCCGAGGGGTCACTACGGCGCAGCCCCCCCCCGCCACTCACTGTTTGCCGTAGTTACCCCCGACGGGTTTGGTGACGAGTTCCTCCCCCGACAGAGACGACTCGGACTCGCTGTCCGAACCGGTGGTGAAAAACCGCGACATGGCGACGGCACTGACGGGCTACGGCGGGCGCGACCGGACCTGCGGGAAAGCCGGAGTCACAGACAAGGAGGGGCCAGGGTCACAACCTCCCGACCCCCACCTCTCACCGTCCCCGTAAACACCCCGATCTGCGTCCCCTCCTCAAAGGACAAGGCCCAAGAAATACACACCGTCCGAGCTCGCGAGTCACACCGTGTAGCCGGAACGACGGAAACGCGAAAAGAGGGAAGACGGGACCTGTACGTCACTTCCGGGAGACAATGACGAACTATACAGGCGACTACAACTCCCAGTGGTCTTGGCACCACGCAGGGGCGGGGACAGGCCTGATGTAACCTTGGCAGGCAGGGCGGAGCCTGGAGAGTCTCAAAGCCGACTGTCAACGTTTTGTTACTCGCAGATACCCAACCTCACCACCACCTGCGGAATTAGAATTTCAGTGCCAGGAGTTTACTTTTTTTTTTTTTTTTTTAAAGCGCCCACTTAACGCTGATGAGCAGCTAGGTTTTGGAGCTAACTTCAAATTACACCTTGGATACAAATCCTGGCTCAGCCACTTTGTGTGAATTTAGGCAAATTTCCTAACCTCCCTGTGTTTGTTTCTCCCCAACTATAAAATGACAATAATAGTACCTCAAACTATAAAATGACAATAATAGCACCTCCGTCATAGGATGTGTGAGAGTTAAATGACTTAGTATATGTGAAGCATTTAGGGCAGTGCCATGTACAAAATAAATATATAATAAATAATTAGCTAGTATTCACTCGTTCCACAAATACTGATTTACCAAGCATTTGTTATGAACCAGCAGTGTCCTAGGCACTGAATACACCAGTGAATAAGACAGAAATGGTCCCTGACTTCACAAGGAACTCATATTCTATTGGAGTGGCATAAATTAACAAGTAAATAGATAATTTTCAATAGTAATTAGCACCATAAAGATTTTAAAGTAACAGGTTAGACAGGAAGATTATGTTATTTTATTTTTTTTAAAGATTTTATTTATTTATTTGACAGAGAGAGAGACAGCCAGCGAAAGAGGGAACGTAAGCAGGGGGAGGGGAGAGGAAGAAGCAGGCTCATAGCGGAGGAGCCTGATGTGGGGCTCGATCCCATAACGCCAGGATCACGCCCTGAGCCGAAGGCAGACGCTTAACCGCTGTGCCACCCAGGCGCCCCAGGAGGATTATTTTAGATAGGAAGGGCAGAGCCTCTGAAGAGGTGACATTTGAGTTGAGATCCAAATGGCAGAAAGAAAGGAGCCATGCAGATAGTCTTCTAGGGAAAGAGCATTCCCAACTCTTCCTCTAGGAAAGGGAAACAGCAAGTGTAAAGGCCCTGAGGCAGAAATGAACTCGGCCAGGTTCTGGGACTAAAGAGAATGCCTGTGTGTTATCAGTGAAGCGAGCAGGCATTAATAGTATAAAAGTAGACCATACTAGATCACGCAGGTCCTTATAGGCCTGTGGATATAAATCCAGGTGGGTCGAAGAAACCATCAGTGGGGCATTTAACAGCACAGGGAGTGTTTTACATTTTTAAAGGTAGTTCCATTCATTCAGTATCTGCGGCATTTCTGGACCTGTGTTTAGCATTGGAGGCACAGTGGTCCCCTGAAAGAAAAGTAGGAATTAGCAGACTGAAGGGAAAGAAGGAGGCCGCTTTGGGTAGAGAACACAGTGTGAAAATCCTGGTGGCAGGAACACTGGGGTACATTGGGGTTAGAATGTGGCAGGGCCTCTCCACATGTCTTGGCCTGTCACCTCTGTTCTCCTCCCCTTCCCTTTCTTTCTGTCTCCCTTTCTCTCTCTCTCCTTTCCTCCCTTCTTCCCTCCCTCCCCACAGATCCACTTGATTCTGACACCAACCTCTTCACCTCCCCAAACAGAAAAGGAACGCACAGAAACTCCTAAGGGGAAAGGAGTTTGAGGGAGATAAAAATCAATGTCACTGAAGATGAAGAAATGCCAATTCACACTAAAGGAAAGCTACTGATCTTAGAGTGGCATCCCGTTATTCCCAACACCCTATGAGTTGCAAAAAAAAAAAAAAATCCTATCGAACTCTATTTTTTACCAATCCTTGCTAAGTCATTATGGAAAATTTCAATTTAACAGGGAGGTGGGGTGGCTTTTTAAATGAATTTTTTTTTAAAGATTTTATTTATTTATTTGACAGAGACAGAGACAGCCAGCGAGAGAGGGAACACAAGCAGGGGGAGTGGGAGAGGAAGAAGCAGGCTCCTAGCAGAGGAGCCTGATGCGGGGCTCTCCCAGAACGCCGGGATCACGCCCTGAGCCGAAGGCAGACGCTTAACCGCTGTGCCACCCAGGCGCCCCTAAATGAATTTTTTTATTGAAGTGTAACATAGATTCAGACAAGCGACTGGTCATAAGTGTACAGCTCGATGAGTTTTCTTAAAGTGAGCACACCTCTATAACCAGCAATCACATCAAAAACAGGACATGGCCAGATTCCCTGCACCCCTAAGTTCCACTCTTGTATCCTTCTCCACTTACTACCCAGCGGGCTTCTTAAATTTAATCTTTTATTATAAAAATTGCAAGCATAGAGACAAAAATAAAGACTATTCTTTTTTATATAAAGATTTTAAAAATCAGTTAATTAATTAATTTGACAGAGAGATAACAAGAGAGGGAGCACAAGCAGGGGGAGCAGCAGGCAGAGGGAGAGGGATAAGTAGGCTCCCCACTGAGCAAGGAGCCCGACATAGGGCTCGATCCCAGGACCCTTAACCGACTGAGCCACCCAGGCACCCCAAGAATAAAGATTATTCTAATGAGCATCCATGTACCCACAATCCACCCAGTGTGGTCACAACTTAATATGATATCACGTGCCACATTTGGTGCAGTTTTTTTTTTTTAAAGAAAAATTAAAAACACTCTCAGGACCTCCTAGGTAAATGGAGGTCTTAATGGAACAAGGTTCATGGTACAACCACGAATATTTTTAAGGCAAAATATTAGTGTGTGCCAAGCCCTTTCACATGGACGATCTTTCTCTTAATACATGGACACAATTACAAAATGTAATTACATTTATTAAACGTACATTACAAAATGTAAATGATACAGAGGAATGCACGGGAAAGAAGAAATCTCTTTCCCACCCCTGACTCCCAGTTCCTCAGTTTCTCTCCCCAGAGGCAAACACAATTATTGGGTTGCAATGTTAATCTTCCACACATTTCTCTGTGTATATAGCTAAGATATGTAAGAGGATACACAGTTATGTGTGTATGTGCATGGATAGGGCTTATATCAATAAAAATATATAGATAGCTAGGTATCTGATATATCCTTACTGATATAATCCTTATGATACACATACATACATATATCTATATCTTTTTATGTATCTCTATTTATACGGGGAGATATGTCAATAGAGATATAGAACATACGTATATCCTCACCTTTTTCGTTACACAAATCACAGCATTCTTTTTGCGCTCTTCTGTATCTAATTTCATTATTCACGTATCTTGCAGCTCTTTGTATAAGGCATGTGGACCTGTCTCATTCTTTTTCATGGCAGACCATTGTACCATTATATCATGAGCCATAAAATGCATTTCCTCACACTCCTCTTGATGAATGCCTCTTTTAAGTCTTCACAACAACGCTTTACAGAAGAGGATGCAGAGCGCACCTGGGTGGCTCAGTCGTTAAGCGTCTGCCTTCAGCTCAGGGCGTGATCCCAGGGTCCTGGGATCGAGCCCCGCATCGGGCTCCCTGCTCCACTGGGAGCCTGCTTCTTCCTCTCCCACTCCCCTGCTTGTGTTCTGGCTGTCTCTCTCTCTGTTGAATAAATAAATAAAATCTTTAAAAAAAAAAGAAAAGAGAGAGAGGATGCTGACCCCTATGAGGTCAAGTGACTTGCCCAAGATCCCACGGCTAGCCTGTATTCCAACACAAACATTATTTCATAGCCATCAGAACTGTTGAGAGCTTCGCTGTTTCAGAGCTAGACCCTGACAATTTTTTGAGTTACCACAGCTTAGTCTTGTGACTAGGATAGCAGAGGAAAGAAAACCTGAGAATTTCTTCCTTTATGAGGCTAACTAGGCTTCATAACTGGAGCCAAGCGTAACATGGGCGTTTTTAATGGGTGAATTTGTTACTGCTTAGATTTTGATGGGGCCTTTAATGGGCCCGGAGCAGGAAGGACACCCTGGCAGAGCTTTGATCAGTCTGGTGCCTGTGGTTCACGTGGGTGTCACGTTTCCCCTGGCAGATCGTTTCTGAATGCCTGTAATAATGCAACCAGCAAGCCGAAAGGTGTTAGTCATTGCTGGCATTTGAACAGGAACTTCAAATGCATACAGGCATTTGAAAGTCATGACAAACTTGTAGGTAGGCAGGCAAAGCAGCTACTGCTAATCTCATTCTATGGACAAGAAAACCCAAACTCTGAAAGAGCCCCTGGTGGCTAAGCTAGTGACAGAGTGAGGTCCCCAAAACCAGATCCTCCAATTCCGAGGCCACAGAAGACTCTTCTGGATACACTGTTTTACTTTCTAATGTTGACCAAAGGGATACATTATAATTGTAAGAGGGGAATGGCCTGAGAGGAGACGGAGGACCAAGCACAAGCAAAGGGGAAGAAGAAGGGTGGAATTAAGACTCCACTCTGGAACTAAACCCTAGCATGCTCTCTCTTCTTCACTCCACTCCAGCCATGGAGACCTCAGTCCTGGTAGATTCAGTGTCCCATTTTTAAAACAAATATCTTGACACATTATGAAATTTATAGAGACTATGACCTTTTGACACACACAATGTTTTTGTTTTTTTTTTTACTTTGTGTGTGTTTTATTTTCTCCAATAGCCCCTGAGCTCCTTGAAGACAGGGATAGTATCCTTACACATCTTAGTATCTCCCTCCGTGCATTTCACGCAGTATGTGTTCAACCACGGGTTGCTGTTTTGATTGCTATTGAAAGGAAAGGCAACATACAGACAGCAAAGTGCGCCGACTGTTTCCACGTGCACCCTCGTGTTAGTTCTGCCTGTCCTTGAGATTCGGATACATAGAATTACAATGTGTGTCCTTTTTTGTGTCTGGCCTCTTTCGGAAGCCTGTGAGATTCATCCATGTTGTTAGGAAGTGGTAGGTCCTCCTGTTACGATTGCTCAATCCTCTCCAACCATGTAATGTGTTAATTGTCCGGTTGAGTTGGGGGGTGCCCAACCTGGGCTATGGTGAGTAAAGCTTTTACCAACATTTTTATACCAGTCTTTCTGTGGACATAAATATTTATCTTCTTGGGTGAGAGAGACCATAGAGGAAGTGTATATCCTGCTTCAGTAAATACTGCTATATTCTAACTGCATCTGTAAAGGAGAAAAAGGAAAATATTCTTTATGTAAGACATGTACTGGGCGCCTGGGTGGCTCAGTCGGTCAAGCGTCTGCCTTTGGCTGAGGTCATGATCCCAGGGTCCTGGGTTCGAGTCCCACGTCGGGCTCCCTGCTTAGCGGGGAGTCTGCTTCTCCCTCTCCCTCAGCCCCTCCCCCCGTTCATGCTCTCTCTCTCTCTCAAATAAATAAATAAAATCTTTAAGAAAAACCATGTACTTAAATATGTAAATGCTAAGGTGTGATTTCCCTAGAAGATGTAAAGAAGTAGTCAGAGATTGGCACCTACTTGCAATGACATAGTTTGGATTTATGACAAGACAACTGTAATATGAACAAATGTTGAACTTTTTTTTTTATAGTTGATATTTTGAAAGAGGTATGTGTATATATATACTCAGCCTTTTTACGTGTATTTAGAATCACAGTGAACGAGGCAGCTACAATGGCAGCCAAAAAACAATAGGTTTTACTATGAGTGTTGCCTTCGGTGAAGGGATTTCCCAAATATAATGAACAGCTCTTGGTTAAGATCCAAACAAAACAAAACACAATCTTCTTTCAGTGTACATCATAGTTGAATAACTGGAAAATTCAGTGTATATTAAAAGCAAGCAAGAGGGATGCCTGAGTGGCTCAGTTGGTTAAGTGTCTGCTTTCAGCTCAGGTCATGATCTCAGGGTCCTGGGATCGAGCCCCATCAGTCTCCTTGCTCAGCAGGGAGTCTGCTTCTCCTGCCTGCAGCTCCTCCTGCATGTGCTCTCTCTCTCTGACAAAGAAATAAAATCTTAAAAAAAAATAAAACCAAGCAAGATATATCTCGAGTTCACATGTAAAATGAAGTTAGATTCTTGGCACATATTGTTAGATGTCTGGTGGGGACACTGAGAAGCCACTCAGGCGTGGGAAATTGGCCCTTCCCCTGTAAGGGCAATGCCTTCATTCATAGTGAGATTTAAAACCCCCACAAACTTCCAAAATGACCAGAGGGGGCAGTGTCATCCCACTGAAAACCACTGTCCAAGACCTGTTCTGTCCAGTATGGTCAACAATAGTCATCTGTCACTTGTTATATATTAAATGAAATTAAAAGTGCAGTTTCTCAGTCATACTAGCCACACTTCAAGTGCTTAAAAACCACATGTAGCAAAAACTACCCACAGAGAAAAGTCCAGGTCCATATGGTTCCGCTGGTTAATAATTCTGCAACTACTTAAAGAATTAACACCAGTTCTTCACAAATTCTTTCAGAAAATAGAAGAGGGACTACTTCCCAACTGATTCTATGAGGTCAGCATTACCCTGATACCAAAACCAGACAAAAGTGACATGAGAAAACTTCAGACCAATATCTCTTATGAAGAGAGACACAAAGATTCTCAATAAAACACTAGAAAATCTGGGGCGCCTGGGTGGCTCAGTCATTAGGCCTCTGCCTTCAGCTCAGGGCATGATCCCGGCATTCTGGGATCGAGCCCCACATCAGGCTCCTCCACTGGGAGCCTGGTTCTTCCTTTCCCACTCCCCCTGCTTGTGTTCCCTCTCTCTCTGACTGTCTCTCTCTCTGTCAAATAAATGGGTAAAATCTTAAAAAAAAATACTAGAAAATCTAATACACAAACCATGACCAAGTGAGGTTTATTAGGAATGCAAAGTCGGGTTAACATATGGAAATGAGTTAATGTAAGGCACCATGTCAAAAAAAGAAAAACCACGTGATCATCTCAATAGATGCAAAAAAAAAAAAAAAAGGATTTGACTAACATGCAAAACATCTTCTTGATGAAAACACATTACAAACTAGGAACAGAAGGGAACTTCCTCAGTATGATATACAGGACATCTACAAAAAATCCACAGCTAACATCATACTTAATGATGAAAGATTGAAAGCTTTTCTCCTAAAATCAGGAACAAGACAAGAAGTCTACTCTCACAACTTCTATTCAATGTTGTGCTAGCGTTTCTAGCCAAGGCAATTCAGCAAAAAAGTCAAATAAAAGATATCTAGATTAGATAGGTTTGCAGAGGACAGACCTTGTATATAGAAAATCCTATGGAATTTACCAAAAAACTCTTGGAAATTATAATGAGTTTAGCAAGGTTGGAGGGTAAAAGATCAATAGACAAAAAGCAATTGTATTTTTGTACATTTATAAAGACCAATCCAAAAAGGAAGTTAAGAAAACAATTCCACTGGAGCAACCGACTCTTGATCTTGGCTCAAGTCATGATCTCAGGGTCGAGAGATGGAGCCCCATGTCAGGCTCCTCATTGGACATGGAGCCGGCTTAAGATTCTCCCTCTCTTTCTCCCTCTGCCCCTACCACCTCTCTAAAAAACAAAACAGAATAATTCCACTTACAAAGGCACTGACAAAGAATGAAATGCTTAGAAATAAATTTAACAAAAGAAGTGCAAAATATATGCTCTGAAACTAGAAAGCATTCTTGGAAGAAAATAAAGATCTAAGTAAGAGGAAAGACATCCCATGTTCATGGATCAAAAGAGTCAATGTTGTTAAGTTGGTAATACTTCCAAAACTGATCTACAGGTTCAGTGCAATCCCTATCAAAATCACAACTGGCTCTTTGTAGAAATTGACAAGTTCATCGTAAAATTCGCAAAACATTTTTTTTAAAGATCTTATGTATTTATTTGTCAGAGAGAGTGAGAGTCCAAGCTGGGGGAGCAGCAGGCAGAGTAGGAAGAGGGACTAGCTTTTCAGACTCATGATTTCGATAGTAGCATTAAGCATCCCTTAAAAATTTTATATTAAAAGTCATTTAATGAAAAATATTAAGTGAATAAAAGTATTGTTATGCACAGACATGGCAAACATCGGAGTATGGGAAACACTGCTGAGACAGCATTAGTTACTTTAAAAATATATAACGACTTGTGCATTTTACTATATAAAAATTGTACCAAAAAAAAGGACTGTACAAAAATACTGGATTCTAGTTACGGCACATGCTGAAGCGTTTAGAGGGAAGTGTATTGGGGTGCCTGGCTGACTCACTTGGTGGAGCATGAGACTCTTGATTGCGGGGTTGTGGGTTCGAGCCCCATGCTAGACGTAGAGATTACTTAAAAACAAAATATTGGGGCACCTGGGTGGTTCAGTCGGTTAGGCATCTGCCTTCGGCTTGGGTCACAATCCAGGGCTCCTGGATCGAGTCCTGCCTATGGCTCCCTGCTCAGTGGAAAGTCTGCTTCTCCCTCTCCCTCTGCTGCTCCCCCCTGCTTGTGCTGTCTGTCAAATAAATAAAATATTTTAGAAAATAAAACAAGGTCTTTAAAAAAACCATAGGGAAGTGTTTTAAAGTCAGCCTCCTGTTTTGAAATACATTACAAAAATCAGAGACTCATTTGGATGGAGTGTTACATGTGATAAAGTAATGTAGCAAAATATTCACCACAGAACCCAGGTGGTGCANCCTCCTGTCCCAGCCACCCTAGACATTGTAGGTCTCTCTCCCAACTTCACCTTGGCTCATATCGCTCCTGGAACGCTATTCCCCTCCTCTCACTTTGGGTCTCCTGGTCACCACTGTTTGCAGCCCAGCTTGGATCAGGACCCCTCCCACTCCTGGACTCTCGTGCCTCCTCCCAAGGGCTCCCTGAAGAGAGAGGCCCACCCCTCTCCCACTATTTTACCAGACTGAGACTATGGGTGTTGACAGGCAGTTCTCAACTGGGTGTGACTTTTGCCACCCAGGGGACACTTGGCAACATCTAAACATGTTCTTGGCTGCTGCGAGTGGGGAGGGAGTGGGTAGAGGCCATGGACGCCGCTCAGTTCTGTGGTGCATGGAAAGCCCCTCAACAAAGAATGATCCAACCCCAAATGTCAGTGCCAAGGTTGAGAAACTCTGGCCGAGGTGTTCTCATGTCTTTAAGGAAGCCTCTCTGACCCCGCCCAGGGGAGTAGGTCCCTCCTCTGTGCCCCAGTCCTTCAGAGGACCCCAGTGTCCCAGGCCTGGGCGCATAGGGTTGCCTCCCCAGTGTGGAGGCCGCCATGGCGGCTCACACGCTTGATATATGTACAGATCGCCCGGCCATCTTGTGATCCACACAGGCCTTGCCCTCGAAGGTTCTTTCTTTTTTTTTTTTTTTTTAAGATTTTATTTATTTATGTGACAGAGATAGACAGCCAGCGAGAGAGGGAACACAGCAGGGGAGTGGGAGAGGAAGAAACAGGCTCCCAGCGGAGGAGCCCGATGTGGGACTCGATCCCGGAACGCCGGGATCACGCCCTGAGCCGAAGGCAGACGCTTAACGACTGTGCTACCCAGGCGCCGCTGGAAGGTTCTAATTCAGTAAGTCTGAAGTGAGCTCAGAGATCTGCATTTAAAGGAACACATCCCCTGGGCGCCTGGGTGGCACAGTGGTTGAGCGTCTGCCTTCGGCTCAGGGAGTGATCCCGGCGTTATGGGATCGAGCCCCACATCAGGCTCCTCCGCTGGGAGCCTGCTTCTTCCTCTCCCACTCCCCCTGCTTGTGTTCCCTCTCTCGCTGGCTGTCTCTATCTCTGTTGAATAAATAAATAAAATCTTAAAAAAAAAAAAAAAAGGAACACATCCCCGTGATGCTAACGTGACTGGCGACACCCTGTCAGCGCTTTAGTCTGTAGCGTGAGGCCACTTCTGTAATGGAACTCAGTGATTACAAGCCGCCAATTCTACAGACCAGCCTTGGTTAAAACTACAGCTAAAATCCTAAGCTACCCATTTCAGTGGCATCTAACGAAGAACCCCGAGTTCAGAATTGTTGACACAACGACTTGGGGCTTCTGGGGTACAAGGCCCTGGACTAGCAGTACTGCTCAAAGAAGGGAGAATGCTGGAGGACAGGCACAGGGCGCCCCCATGACACTCCCGTGCAACCCATACTTGGTCTATATCTTGTTATCCTAGAATTGGCCTCAGTTTATTAAAAAAGGACTTTCCTGAACTAACAGGAGGTTAATTTTGACAGCTACCTTCAGGGGCCATAGACTCATGACCTTGAAACAATGAACGCTGGTCATGTGAGGCTAGTTTGGTTAGACCGCGGGCGAGAACGGTGTGTGTTCACTTAACGCTGTAATGCTTCGGCCACAGGAAGTTCAATTTGCTCACCAGCCTTGTGGTAAATAACCTGCTGGCTACAACATCGCTGATTTTATCGTAATGAACCATCCAGAATAAAAAGACAGTACTTTTTTTTTTTTTAACCCATGCAAATGTTATTTGAAAGCCTGTGTCTCCGCACGAGGCTTGTGGGAATAATCATTAAGTGCTTCCAGTGGATTAAAACACTTCTTCTCATCTGTATTTGTTACAGCTACCCTGAGAAGTAGATGTTGGCCACGCCTGATTCATAGATGAGGAAATGTTGGCTCAGGCTGGTTCAGGGACCTGCCCTAAGTCACACAGCTACAGAGAACAGAAGCTGGGATTTGCAGTCAGCTTTGCCAGGCTCCCGAGGCCACACATTTTACATGGAGCCAGAGCCCTGCTGGCCTTCTGTTCCCTGGGCTCAGAACCTGACGACTAGCAACGAACATCTTCTGCTGAGGGAAGGAAGCCTGGGGTGTGGGAAGCTGGGAGCCAAGGTGGGAACGGAGGGAGGGCTGGGCTCGGTACCTGCAGCAGGGCCAGGACCCACGTGAAAGGGATGCGACAGCAACGGAGAGAAGAGCGGGAAACAAAGACGCCAGCCTGGTAGAGCATCTGGTACCTTCAATGAGGGCAGGCAGGAGGAGGAAGCCCCTGTGGGTGCCTATGCAGCAGGCTGGCCCTGGCCGCCCCCAGGCCCTATTATCAAGGGGTCCCCCAGCCCCCTGCCCGTCCTGCCGCCCACCCTCTCACCCTTCTTACCAGCGATACTGCTGAGCGTGACTCAGGGATGTGTTCCGGAAGAACAGGAGCTCAAACTGCGGCAAAGAGCAGACAGGGCAGATGGACGGAGACATGTGGGGCCCCGCCTCGATCGCTACTTCCACCCCTCCCAGCAGCCCTCACTCACAAGCCCCTGATTGATGAAATACTCCGCAAAGTAAACCAGGACCAACGGGACGATGTACCGCAGCAGGCCCTGGAAGAGTCAGAAGACATGAGCGGAAGGCTGGCAGGTGGGCACTGGCCACAGGGGGGGACCTGCCGCAGCCACCATCCGTACCTTGAACACGGTCCACTTTTCCTGAAGGGAGAGGTTTGGGCTGGAGTCTGCAGGGAACAGGGAGGGAAGGGCAGGTGAGGTCGGCACAGCGACTCGGCAGAGGGGTGCTGGTGGGCAAGGACCAACCACATTCACACCCTCAGCGTGAATGCACTTCAATTCCACTGGATTGTACAACCGGAAATGGTTAAGGGGCGCCTGGGTGGCTCAGTCAGTTGAGCGTCTGACTCTTGATTTCAGCTCAGGTCATGATCTCGGGGTTGTGAGATGGAGCCCCGTGTCGGGCTCTGCGCTTAAGATTTTCTCTCTTTCTCCCTGCCCCTCCCCACCCCACACTCGCCCTCTTTTAAAAAATGGTTAAATTGGTAAACTTCATGTTAGGTATATTTTACCACGATTTAAAAAGGGGGGGGGAATTAATCGGTGGGACCTCTCCATGGCTCTTACACAGTCTGATAAGGACACTCTCCAACCCAGCCACACTGGCCCCTTCCTTCTGCTTCCTGAACATCCAAGCTCCTTCCCACCACAGGATCTTAGGACTTGCTGTTCCCTCGGGCTGCAACCTGTTCACCCCATGTCCTGTCCGTCAGTAAGTCAGTAAGGCTGACTCCCTGTCATTCAAAGTTCAGCCCAATGATACTTCCTCAAAAAGGCCTTCACAGACCACCTCCTCTAGGTGGCACCCTTCTCTATTCCCCCTAGTTCCCAGCAGCAATCCCTGTTTTATGTCCGGCCAGCACTTACCAAGGCTCGAAAATAACGTTTCCAATTCATCTACGTGTGCATGAATCTGCCCCCTTTCCTCATCTCAGCCGCCCGGTAGCCCCAGTGACCATCAGCACATGTGAGTACTCACTGAGCAGTTTTCTGGTTTTTTTTTTTTGTTTTTTAGGATTGATTTTATTTGAGAGAGAGAGAGAAAAAGACAGAGAATGGGAATGGGGGAGGGGTCGAGGGAGCGGGAGAAGGACGCAGACTCCACGCTCAGTGTGGAGCACAATGTGGGGCTCTATCCCATGACCCTGAGATGATGACCTGAGACGCAATCAAGAGCCAGACACTTAACCGACTGAGCCCCTCAGGTGCCCCAGTGCGCAGTTCTTGAGGAGATGAATGCAGTCGGCTCTTACCATAACCGGCACTGCCGTCCACCTCCCCTCCCGACTGTGTCCACCGGAGAGAGGAAAGGCAAACACCCGTCCAGAGGGAGAGTGACAGCTCTGAGGGACTCCTGGGTCTCCTACCTGGCTTCGACCCTGGGGCCTCGCTGCCTATCAGGGGCTGCCGTGCTGATGTCTCTGCGTCTTCTTCCCCTCCAGGGTCCTGGGGCTCGGGAGGTGTGAGCAAAAAGAAATAGCTAGGAACGGGTGGGAGGAAGATGAGACCGAAGCGCCTCTGTCGGGCTGGAGAGGCCGCTCCCCCCCGGGGCAGCCCCCCATCATTTCTACACTCCTTGCAGCCCCTCCGATCCCGTGCCAGAGAGCTCCGACTGAGGAAAGCGCTTCCTTCCTTAGGACTGAAATTTGGCTCCTTGCTGTTTCTACCCACCCGCCCTTGTTTGGACTCCGGGCTCCTGCCAAGCAAGTCAGCTCTGTTTTCTTGTCATTGTTCTTCTAATGATTATGTGTTCATTCTGCGCTGGGCCAGAACTTCCCAAATTTCAGCCTCTTTTATATCGGCCATGTCTACGCTCCTCCTATATAAATTTTCTGCTTCTTATTTTTCTTTAAATCAATTCACTTTTTCTACATGGCCTTGTCCCAAGCAATAATCTGCAAAATCACGGGAGGGGGCATCTTGTCCCACACTAGAGCAACTCCAGAACTCAAGCCAGGCCTCTCTCAGCTCAGAACCCACATCCCCTCCTTACAAGGCTGCCGGGATCTGAAGATGAGGGGCCCGATCCAGCTCTCTCTTCAAATCCCTCATCCTCCCAGCCCAGGCAGCCTACCTGGCCAGCAGCAGGGCGGGGATACCCAGCATGGACAGCAGGGTGTGCTGTGGGGAGAGGCCAGCCTGGGTGAGGCCCAGATAGGACAATGCTCCCAGCAGCCCTGCTGCCCCCGTTCCTGAGGACCACCAGGAGATCACAGCCCTGAGAAGAACACAAGAGATGAGGAAGGACCAAAGCCAGCACCAGGGGGTCCTCTCTCCCACTCCCGGCTCTGCCTGCTTACCTGGGGTAGAAGGCAGTAAGCGAGAGGAAGGTGATTTCCCCCAGACCTGACGAGATGCTAGCCAAGACCACACCTGGGGGGAGGACAAGCATGGCAGTGGCCACACCTAGCCTCCCTAATAGCCCCGATCCCCTGAGGTGTCTGGCCACGGCCTCCTCTGCATCAGCTCAGAGGGGCTAAAAACAGATCCCCTGGACCGGGGCGGGGAGGTGCATCGAGGGGTCTTCAGATGTGAAGGAAAACCAACCGGCTCTGCTGCATGCCCTCTCATAGGGAACGGGACCTCCATCCACCCAGTTATCAACTCCGGAGCAAGAACGCATCCTGGATGCCTCAGTGGCCCCGTCACGGAGTCTTGGGGACTCCGCTCATCTCGAGCTCCATCCATTTCCTCCTATCTCTGCCCCCCACCCCCGACCCAACCACCACCCATCCCTCCAAAATGACCTCATCTCCCATCTCCTACTCGTGACAGTCCCAGCAGGCTTCTGAGGGGAAGAACAATCCCTTTCCTCTCGGAAGTTGGGGAGACTACCCAATGCTCCGTTTCGGTTCCTCTGGGTTCCCCACCGGACACAGAACCTCACACTCACCACACAGGCTGGTCCCCACTGAATGAGAGAAGGCAACCAGGACGAAGCTTCCAGCGGCACAAATCCCACTGACAAGAACCCGGGGGCTGAGGGCGAGAGGTTGGGAGGGAAGAGGAAGGTCGGCTTCTGCCCGCAACTCCCCAGCCCTCCCGCCACTTCCTTAGCCCTCCTGGCCTCCCCGCTCTCCAGGTCCCACCTGCCCTTCCTCGTGCCACCCCCACTCAGACCTGTAGGGCAGGAGATGGAGACCGAGAGGAGCCAGTAATTTGATGACGAGGGTGGGGAGGATATCTGCCAGAAGCACTGCCTGGAACAGAAGAAGAGAGTGAGACGCCAGACGGTCCCAGGGACAAGCCTCCCGACCAAGTGACCAAGGGAAGACAGACACCAGCCAGGTTGACTCGCTGCAGACACAGGCTCTGAGGTCAGACAGATCTGGGTTCAAGTCCCAGCTCTGCCGTTCCTTAGCATTGTCTCAAAAACCTCAGTCCCCTCATCTGGAAAATGGGGGGGGGGTTACAGCGCTTAGCTCACAGTGCCACTGTGAGGATTACATGAGCCAATGCACGCTACACAGGGAAAAGGCTCAGGAAACGATCTTAATTATTATAATCATGATGGTCGCAGCTGGGTGCCGAGGGACTGGGGGGCAGGGTCAGGGGCGGACCAGATGGGTACTCACAGCCGTGGAGACAGAGTTGCAGTCAAATCGAGATGAGCTATTGTGGGGGATGGGCGGTGGGTCTGGGTCCACCTGATGACAGAGAACAGTCTCTCACCCAGGGGGGCAGGAGGAGACACAAAAAAGGACTGGCTCCAGTCCCAGCTCAGCCCTAACTTGAGGGATGGCCTTGGGTCAACACTGGCCTCTTGGGACCTCAGTTTCTCTAGGTGCACAACTGGGAGGGTGAGGTTACCGTAGAAATCCTCAAACTAAGGGCAAGGATGGCCCCTCAAATGGGCTCTACTTGGGTAACACATTCAGGAGCTTTCATTAAAAAAAAAAAAATGGGTTTCCAAATTTCCACTTTCTGTCCGGAATGAGACACAGGTAGGAGAGTGAGCTGTAGAGCTCCCAAGGTGCCTTGTTTTCTCTGATATAAGTGTACTTATGAGGACCTCTTCCAGTGGATGCCTGGGTGTGTTCGCCACACTGATTTTAGGGAGTGGGTATCTACACAGTAAGGCTACAGTGTGGAAATGGGTCCCTCTCCCCTGAGAATGGGGAAGGAGATTCGGTTAGAGATCTGCGAGGGTGGGGTTAAACCAAACCCCCGAGGTGACCCTTTCCTCTTCGCCCTACTCCTCTGAGGCCCCTAGGAGCATCCAGTTTTTTAAAGCCCTGTGGCTCCGAGCCTGGTCTCATTTGCTTCTCTGCCAGGCTCATGTGTGGCCCACCCCAGCACCCCCTGACCCGAGGATTCCAAGTAACTGTTTTTAAGTAGACACGTGAAAATGTAAATGGCAACATTTTAAATAATTTGATAAAGTCTTTTTCAGCCAAGAAAAAGAAATGGGTTTCCAGAAAAGCTGACCTTGGACCAAATTCCCTGTTGGACTTGGCAAGGTGGTGGTTGTGCTCCTTCCGCAGGGACCCCCCGCCCTGTCTCCAGCTCATCAGACAAGAGGCTCTCAACTGTTGGTGATTATACACCCCCAGGGAACATTCGGCAATGCCTGCAGACATTCTTGTCTCAACTATAGAACAGGGGGTATGCTACTGGTAGAGGATGGGGGTGATGCTAAGCACGGTACAATGCACAGGAAAGCTCCACAACAAAGAATTCTCCAGCCTAAAATTAATAGCGCTGGGGTTAAGAAACGCTGTCGTAGACCATGGCCCCGCTCAGCCAACATCTGAGTCTGTCTATGTGGCATCAATGGCTTCTTAAAAACCCTTCCTGCTCTGTGGTCTGGGAGACTGGGAACTTTAGTCCCCTTGCCCCACCCCTTGGCCACCCCATTCCATGAGTTTTTCAAAGGCGTCCCTGCTCTAGGGTGAGTCCCTCAGCTTCCCAGAAGGACTAAACGTGGTGGTGGAGGAGAGGGTCACTTACATGGCTCTGGTTCCCAGATGCCCTCTGGTGGCTAAGGATGTCATGGGCCGCGCTGAGCATCACCACATAAGAGAAGTTGTTGCAAAGGCCCAGGAGCCTGGAGTGAGCAGGATAGACTTTTTTTTCCCCCCTTCAGTTTTATTGAGATAAACTGACATATAAGACTGACATATAACTGACATATAACTTGAGATAAACTGACATATAAGACTGACATATAACTGACATATAACTTGAGATAAACTGACATATAACTGACATATAAGAACAGATCTTAACCTCCTTCCAGGCTCACAATCTACTCACAGTCCTAGCACCAAATCTCCCCTTCCTGTGGCCTTCAGTCAACTCCCTTGTTTTTCTCTCTCATCACACCCCATCTCCATTTCGGTGTTTGGGCTAGAAATACAGGCTTTGGGATGACAGACTTGGGTTCACGTCTTGTCTCTTCCAGGAAGAGAAGAAAGTCATCCTTGATGACTCTCTCCTCCAAGCTCCCACCATGGTTCAATTCCTGGGGCATTTCTCATCCACCGATCCACTGTCTCTGATGTGTTGTGGAACAGTAGAGAAAGATCCTGGGGCTTGAAGCCCAAAGGACCGAGTTCAGGTTCCAAGCCCGACGCTTCCTTGGGGACGCCTGGGTGGCTCAGTCGGTTCAGTGTCTGCCTTCGGCTCAGGCCACGATCCCAGGATCCTGGGATGGAGTCCTGCATCGGGATCCTTGCTCAGTGGGGAGCCTGCTTCCCTCCCTCCTCTGCCTGCACGCTCACTCTCTCTCTGATAAACAAATAAAATCTTAAAAAAAAAAAAAAGCCTGCCACTTCCTACTTGAGTGGCCTTGGACTACCTACCTGTAAATGAGGATACAGGTTTTTCTTCTCACTACCTCACAGGGGGCTGTGGGGATTAAACAAGATTATACCAAAGCCCTTTATGACCCATGAAGGATCTTTTTTTGCTTACTCTCGTTTCCCAGAGCTGCACACAGTGATGGGAAAGGAACTGGGCCCGGTGCCAGAGATTTCATGTGCTCTTTTCACAAGTCTATGAAGTGCTCCCACCCTTCTTCCCATTTTGCTGCTGTCAACCAGAGGCTGAGAGAGGTGATGGGACTCTTCCAGAGTCACACGGGAAGTCACTTCCAACCCAGTGTGCCACCTAAGCCCTCGATGTTCAGGTTAGCGCTAGAAGGACTTCCCAAGGCCCAATACTGGAATGATTTCAGGAGGTAGATGGGTGACCTTTTAAAAAGTGGGGATGCGTTTATTAAAACGTGCATTAGGAAAAACACTGGCTTCCCATCTACAGTAGCGATTTAAAGTTTTCTTCTAAAAAATACACGTATTTACAAAATTTAAAGTCTGAAGTGCTTGAAGTAAAAACATAAAGTAAGTAGTCCTACAGGTGATATGAAGATCTGGCCCAAATGTGAAGGTGGTAAGTAAATAAGTGACGTCTTGGAGGTTTACAAACCGCCTCAGGGCAAACCAACCGGGTTCAGTAAATATTTGTGAATTCGGCTCCTTTTCCGCAGCTCAACTCTTTCTTGCCTTTTTCCTCCTGTTGCTTCCCAACTCTTCCCACCCCATTTTTACTTCTGCTGAACTCTTCGGGCCACTCACCAGAAACCCACCACGTTCTTCCAAAGGGCGCCCTGACGGTCCGACAAAGGGGGCCGAGGTTCTGGGGCGGCATCCTCCCCTGGGAGGGCGAGAAGAAGACAGCATGACCCCTACCCCACTCGCAGGGGCGTCCTCCCAGGGGTGTCCTCTGGCCGAGCCAGAGCCCGAGCCCCGAGTCAGGGGGGGTCGCAGGGCAGAGGCTGTCACTCTCAGTAGGGTGGGCGGGAATACGCACCCTCGGAATCCAAAAGGCGCCACCGCGAGCCCGCACAGCCTCCCATTGCATCAAATTCAGACCCCGCGAAGGGTTCAAAGTCAGCGAGGGTCCAGAATTGGCTCCGACCGGGCGGGTGAGGGTCTGCGACAGATGGGAAGGATCAACGCCCCACTGCAGGTCCCAGCTCCGGCTTCTCGTCTGCACTGGCGCCGGGCGACCCACCACGTTACCCCGGGGGTCCATCTCGCGCCCTCGCACGACGGCATCACGCCCCACCCGTGGGACTCTGCCCCAGCCCCCTTTAAAGCAGGGGGCTCCGCGGTCTGTACCTTTAAGAGAAGCTGCAAGTTCGGCCCCGAGGTACCGCAGGTTGACGGGTCACGTGACAGCGCCAGCGGGCCCTCTCATCACGTGCTTGGAGGTCACCACAACTTCCGGGTCCTCTCTCTGCCTTGGCTTCGGGTTTTCCCAGCCTCGGGGCGAGGGACAGAGAGAGGCCAGGAGAACCCTGGAACCGCTGGTTTAAAACTGGAGCGGGTGGGATCAGCAAGAAGAGCCGTGACGTCAGACTAGCCGCGCGCAAGTTCTTGGCCGTGTCGTGCCAGCACTAGTCATGGCAGCGAGCGGCTTCAGCTCCTTTCGCGGCCCTCAATTGCCAGAAATAAATATGGCCACCTGGCTACTCTAGTCCCCGTTTCTAGCTGGGAACAAAGACAGCCAGCTTCAGGGCATTCTTATTCCTCTCCGTTGCCCTTACATTGCTTTAAGAACTGAAAATCAAGATAATTCTCACTTAAGAAGAGGATTTCTGTCTACTGGCAGTATCCAAAGCATTAAAAAGATCCCTTTCCCCAAATTATCTCAGAACCAAAGAATATCACAGAAATAGTCCAACCTCTGGTTTTACAGATGAGAAAACAAAAAAAAAAAAAGGAAAGTTGCTGGTGATGATACAAGGTTAGAACTAAAGCTGACCTTAGAGGCCCTTTAAACAATAGGAAATAGAGCACCAGGGGCAGATGTGCTTGGCTCAGCAAGCTGCGGCAGAATTCCTGCCTGCATCAAGAATGCTTAGACCAGACAATTCTAAGGTCCAAGATTCTGATTCTGTGATCTCATCTAGTTCCTCTAATTGGAAATATGGAGAGTGGGGGTCAGGGAGGGGATTGCGGGAAGAGGTTTAGATCAAAGTCACTTCACATAGTCCAAAATAAGAAGTGATTATTCTCTTACCTTCCTCTAGGTGGTAAAGCAGCATCCTGAATTTTCTTCATTGAGTCCTTCCTCTGCTAATCTCTTCTATGGGCTTCCACCAGCTGGTGCCCACCTCTACCAGCTCTTTCTCACCACCAAGTCCTCAGACTGCTGTTTGAAATGTGCCCCCTTTGGTCTGCTTCCCAGGTTACTCAACCAATGAAAAATGGTGTCCTACTACCCATGTGGGACCTGACAAACTCAGCAACATGTCATACGTGGCCTCTGCCTTCAAGGAACTCACAGGAGGGTGGGAGGTAGACACAAATAACCACAATACAAAGCTTAGCCAAGTTTTGTTTTGCAAGAACAGCGACTACGGATGAGCCAGTGGGCCCTGGAGCCACCAATCCAGCCGCTTCTTCCCCTTGAGGAAGCATTAATGACCCTGAAATGAGAAGCCAAAGCTCTTACCAGCCCCTCTTCACTCCTACTCCTTGTCCCTAGGCAAAACAGGAACCACAAAACCCAGCTTCCTCTCACAGAGTGGCTGTGGCTTGGGGGGAGCCGGAAATGGCTGAGGTGTGAATACAAGACCTGAGTCACTTGAGCTGCAGTTGCCACACGCCCCCTTCCCCCTCCCCAATTCTGAGGTCTCCTGCTCCCATGTTGTTCTTTATGGCCTCCCTGCTTGCCCTTCAGCTCCAAATATGCACCTGAGTCCCCCGTGTGATGCATACCCATTTCCCAGCCAGGGCTGGAAGCTGCTGCGGGCATTGCAGAGGGTGGGCAGGGCCTGGACGGGGGATGCGTCAGGGAGACACAGGGGAAGAGGAAGTGTCTTGGGCCCCCGGGGAAGACTGGCTTGTCTCGGTGGGTGGGGACGGTCATTTGTCAGCTTTTTGGACACACAGACAGAGACAGACAGGATGGATTTCCTCCGGCTACATCTCCCTGGGCTGCATCAGGCCTTACGGGGAGCACTGGTGAGAGGGGCAAAGCAATGCCGGAGACTTTCACCCTGCTCCCTGGGGCCTCCCCTCCCCTCCTCCCTTTGAAACTCTCCTCAGACTATCCCTTTCCCGAGATCAGGTAGCCTCCTAGCCTGATAATTTCTGGCTTTCAATCCCCCCACCTCCACAGACACATCCACCTACCCCTAATCTAGCCTTTGCCTTTTCCTTCTGCAAATCCAGTTCTCTTTCCCCCCCAGATCCCAGAACCCCTCTTCTGTGGCCTGAGTTCCTCTGGGCCTGGGTCCCCAGGGAGAGCTGGGCTTCCCCTTAATGCCTTTATCCCCTCCCCCTTCTCTTCTAGGATTCCCTCAGCTCCTTTGTCTCCTACCTTATGGGAGATGAGGTCCCCACTGCAGAGAGGAAGGAGGCGAGGGCAGCCGAGGAACCGGGGGAGGTGGCTGCAGGAAGGCCAGGGAAGCCTGAAGAGAAGGGAGCCCAGGAGGCCCTGGAGGGCCTTGGAGGCAGCCAAAACCAGGAGGATAGAGGGCTGGGAGGGCCCAGAGAGGCTGGAAGACCCCAGGAGGGAAGTTCAGCTACAGAACAGACCTGGGGTTGGGAAGAAGGCAGCTCCCATGGGTCTCAGGCACATAGGCAGGACACTGGGGTGTGGGAGGCAGCCAAGGCTGCCAGGTGCCAGGAGCCAAGGGCCCACTTAGAGGCCAGAAAGGAGTCCAAGGCAGGGTGTGAGGCTGCTCGAGACAGCAGCAGCCAAGCCCAGGAGAGTCAAAGGCCCAATGAGCAGGAAGTGGACAGAGAGGAGACACTGAGAACCTGGGAACAGGAGGAGGAGGCGGAAGAGGTCAGGGAAAGAAACCCAGAGGTGGCCAAGAAGGCGGAGTCAGAGTGGACCTGGCACAGGGAGCCTGAGGGGGAGGCAGGTGCTGATGGGCAAAAGGTAGCTGGGGACAGCAGGGAGTCATTAGAGCAGCCGGTCAAGGAAGCGGTTGCACAGGAGATCCAAGGGTCTGCAGCCAATGAGGCCGGGAAGGAAGAAGAGGTAATGGGGGTCCTAAGGGGTAGCCCAAGCACAAAGGCACAGAAAGCACAGGAGTCAGGGTCAGAATCTGAGGACGGGACAACCTCAGTCAGGGAGGAGGCTAGAACAGCCTTAGGCAGGGAGGAGGACAGCACAGCCTTAGGCAGGAAGGAGGACAGCACAGCCTTAGGCAGAGTGGAGGATGGCACAGCCTCAGACAGGGAGGAAGCCAGGACAGTCTCAGGCAAGGAGGGGGCTGGGACATCTTCAGGCTGGGAGGAGGACAGGATAGTCTCAGGCAGGGGGGAGGCTGGGACAGCCTCAGGTGGGGAGGAAGACAGGACAGTCTCAGGCAGGGGGGAGGATGGGACAGCCTCAGATACAGGAGAGGACAGCATAGCCTCAGAAAGGGAAGAGGAGGATAGAACAGCCTCAGACAGGGAGGAAGCCAGGACAGCCACAGGCAGGGAGGAGGCTGGGATAACTTTAGGCAGGGTAGAGGCCAGGACAACCTCAGGCGGTGAGGAGGACAGGACAGTCTCAGGCAGGAGAGAGGATGGAACAGCATCAGATAGAGGAGAGGACAGCACAGCCTCAGAAAGGGAGGAGGAGGATAGAACAGCCACAGGCAGGGAGGAGGCTGGGGCAACCTCAGGCAAGGAGGAGGACAGCAGAGCCTCAGGCAGGGAGGAGGAAGACAGCACAGCCTCAGGTGGGGAGGAGGACAGCACAGCCTCAGGCAGGGAGGAGGCTGGGATAACTTTTGGCAGGGTAGAGGCCACGACAACCTCAGCCGGGAAAGGGGGTGACCTCTCGGGAGCCAGGAAGACAGAATATGAGGAAGTCTCAGGAGAAAAGATCCCAGAGGGCACTGGGAGGGCCTGGGCATTCCAGGAGGCCTCCAGGGGAGACCAGGAGAAGGAGGTGGATGAGAATAGAGAGGCTGAGATGAGCTTTTCCCCCAAACAGACCCAGGCCCTGGGAACTGAGGGCACAGAAGAAGCGGCTAAGGACCAGACAGCAGGAAGGGAGGCTGCAGAAGGCCAGGGGTCAGAGGGGGAGGTAGGGGCAGGCTTTGAGGTCCAGGCGGATCAGGGAGGGAAAGAGGCTGAGGAGAGGCAAGCCTCAATGGTCAGGGCTGTTCCAGCCAGTCTGGAGGAGGTGATGCAGGCAGAGAAGGCCAAAGAAGAGGAAGAGGGTTGCTGGGCCACAGAGGCTGAGCTGCCCAAGGACAACGTGGCAAATGAGGCTGAAGGGGATACTGACCTGGAAGCAACCCCAGAGGCCAGCAGTCCTGAGAAGGAGTTCAGCGGGGAGAGGAGTGAGGGGGAGGCTCAGACAGGCGGAGAAGCCCAGGGGGTGGAGTGGGGTGGCCTTGAGCACGAGGTCACTGAAGGCCAGGAACCTGAGCTGAAGGCAGGCCCCCAGACCCCGACAGAGCAGCCTGAAGAAGGACAGGGGGGTGAGGAAGAGCTCTGTGGCGCTTCATCCCTGAGCAAAGAGGAGACGGAAGGGGGCCTGGAGGAGTACCCCAGGACCATGGGAGATGTAAAGCCTGATGCCCTTGGGGCAGAAGTCTGGGAAAACCAGGGAAGGGATGTGGAGAGAGGGGAGACCCAGGAAGAAAAAGCAGATGCTGAAGAGGGGGAGGAGGAGGCTGCAGGAGGCCAGGCACCGAAGGAGGCCGAGGGAGGCAGAGAGTCTGCGCTCCCGGATGTCCCGGAGGCAGGCGGGGAATGGAAGACAGCCCAGGACTCAGGGTGTGGAACAGAGGAAGGAGGGACCCTTGGAGCAGAGAGCCAGGAGCTGGGTGGAAGGCTTGGGGCAGACACAGGGACAGGTCAGTCACCGGGAGAGTCAGATGTCAGAGAAACCAAGGATGAGGTGGTGGAGGCCACAGTGCCCTGGTGGGCAGACACGACATTCAGCCGAGACTGGAGGCTGGAGGAGGCCACTCTGAGCCTCCAGGACAGCGAGGACCCAGGGGCCAGTTCTTTGGCTGCTGAGATAGTGAGGGATAAGGTAGCTCTGGTTGGAAAGGCTGCTGGGGCTGGGGGAGGGCCCGAAAGAGAGGCTGGGGAAGTTTGGGACTCAGAAGGGAGGCAGGAGGCTGGGGGAGGTGTGGAGCTGGTGGAGACTACACATGGAGAAAACCGAGGTGGGCCTGAGTTTGGCCTGGAGGGCTCAGCAGACAAGGAGGTGACTGGCAGAGGGGACCAAGCTGAGGCTTTGGAGGCCAGAGAGGGTGAGCCCAGGGGAGAGCGGGTGGAGGTCCCAGAAGGTGTGGTGGCAGAAGGAAGCTGTGGGGTGGATGGCTTTACCTCGGGCTCCCAGCCGGCGAGGGCAGAGGGGACCGTGGCCACAGTGGAAGCCGAGGGGCTCCCAGGAGGGCAGACGCTGTTGGAAGAGGAGGCTGTGGGATGGCAAATGAAGGAGCGAGGGCAAGGCAGTGAGGGGCAGGGTGGGGACCACCACCCCGAGGGAGAAGCAGGAAGGCCCCTTGGTGTGGAGGATGCTGAGGTGACGGAAGACCGGAGAGCAGAGGCCGAGGAGATTGTTCCAGAAGGCCTGGAGGACGTCCAGGGCCAGGAGAACCAGTCAACACACCAGGAGCCTGCAGAGGCCGAGCCTGGGCCACGCGGGGAGATCGCAGAAAGTGCCAGAGGGGACGCTTGCGACAGCTGGAGTGAGGTGAGAGCTCCACTCGGGTCCAGGGCTGGGTAGGGCAGAACCTCAAATCTGGCCCCCTGTGGTACCCTGTGCCCCGTTTCCTGCAGGCCCTGCTCCCTGTGTCTCTCCTGGACGTCTCTGTCCCCCGGAGCCGTGTACTCCTGTCTCGCAACTCCTCACTGCGCCGCTCCCGGCCCTCCTTCCGACGGAGCCGCGCCCCCGAGCAGCAGGAGGGACCTCCCAGCCCCCCGCCCGAGGAAGAGCGGTCAGCTCCCGAGCAGAGACTTCTCCAGCCAGAGGAAACCCCAGAGCCAAGCCCCCCAGAGCCTGAAGGGACCCCACTGCCAGCCAGGAGAAGGCCCCTGGGTCGTGGGTAAGCATGGGGTGAGGTGGCGGGGCTGGGGTGTGGAGGAGGCTGTGACCCCCTGGAGACCAGCTTCCGTGACCTGTCTCCGTCTGCAGGTTTGGCCTTGCACATGGAGGCATGATGCAGGAACTGCAAGCCCGGCTGGGCCAGCCAAAGCCGCAGTGAGGGCCCTGGGCCCCCGGGAGCCTGACCACCTCTCCCATCTGTCTCGGCTGTCTGGAGGACCGAGGGGACGGGACAGTTCTCCCCGCAGCCTTCCCTCCCTGACTGCTCCCAGCCCCCACCCGGGGCCTTCCGAGAGCTGTGGAACAGTAACACGAACCTCGGGGGTGGGAGCTAGCCTGGAAGAAAGCGGTCAGCAAGGCCTACGAGCTCCAAGCTCCATTTGCAATCAGAGGTTGATGGGAAGCAGATGGGAGCCAACTCACAACTCTGCTGGTTACTATGGCAACCACAGCCCAGCAAGCCAGAATGGGGGAAGGTACCCAGGGCCACCCCCCCACCGAATTCAGGAGCAGAAAGGCATCCAGTATGGCCAGAGGCTACAGATTCTTGTCCTTTTGGGGGTCAGGTACCCCTTCTCGGAAAAGAAGCTGAGGCCGACGGAGAATGAGAGTGCTTTATTAGGCACCCCGCATGGTGGCCTCGCCCGAGAACAGCTAGCAGGCTCTGAAACAATAAATAAACCATCATTTCCCTGAACAATAAATAAATATCCAAGAAATAAATATCCGCCAGGGACTGGAGGGGCCTTAAGTTATCGGGTAGGGGTTGGGGTGGGAGGCCGCTGGAGTCCTGCCTTGTTTAAGGCCAATGAGCTGGAGGCCGTCCCGCTGCCCAGACTCTGGTCCTCAGGTACTGAAGGGTGAAGGGAAGGGGCTGAGAAGTCACTCCATCAGGGCTGGGAGCTGGATGTTGAGCACCCCAAGGCTGGGGCTGGGTTTCCGGCCTGGGAGAGCAAGAGCAAGTCCCTCACGGCCCGAGCCAAGACGAGCTCTAGGGAATGCAGCAGCTGGTAAGTATAGAGAAGCTGGGGCCAGGACGGCTGCGCGGATATCTGCGAGGGGCCCCCCGGAGCCCATTCGAGCAGCCCCTTCCTCTCCTCATTCTCCTCCTCCTCAGGGAGGTTGAGTCCTGCGGCCAGCACCTGCAAGGAGACGCCCATGGGTCAGACAATGGCCAAGCTGAGACCCGGAGCCCATCCTTGTTCCTTTATGTGCCCAGTGGTACAGAATGACATCAGAGACCACAAGGTCATGATTTCCCTGGACAGCCCCTACTTTAGATCTTCCATTATGTCATCATCTCAGGCGTCCTGCCTGATTTTTTGGCCCAAGAAAATGGAAGTCACAGAGCAGGGTGCTGCTCGTGGAGCTGGCACACTCATCCAGGATTGCCCTGGGCATCTGGAATTCCAGAACTTCTTCTCTTAAGGGTCAGTGTAGGATCTGAAATGGGCAGAAAGGTGGTATAGCTAGTTTTCACGCTGCTTGCGTTTTCTGTTATTAAGAGGAAAATGCCAGTTTCCCCTGGAAATGTTCGGGAGGGTGTGGTGATGTGAGAGGCTGAGGGAGAAGGGAACCAGCTTTGTTGCGGGGCCTGCTGACGCCAGCAGCTGTTCCGGGTGCTTCAGAGCTGCTCAGACCAAGACCCCAAGGGAAGGCAAAGATTCAGGGGATGGAGCCAGCCCCCCCACACACACACACACACTGAGAGGATCTAAAACATCTCCCTCCAAACTTACCCAACCTGTGGGCAGGGGGTGGTTTTAAAAGGGAGCCAATGAGCTTCAGTGTTTTGTGTTGGTCTCTGGGGGGTGAGGAGGTGGGTGGACACCCTACCTGGAAGCGGAGGTGCCGCTGCAAATCTCGGAGATCCAGTCTCACGGTCCACAACTGCATCTTCTCCGAGCTGGTCCAGCCCCCCTGGCTTCCCAGGCGTCCCAAGAGCACATGGAAGGGGCGAAGCATCATGGAGAGGAAGCAGAGTCTTTCTGGGTCCTGTGGGAGGGAAGGGAAGGGGTCAGGCAAGGCTCTCAGGCTGTGAATCAAACCCAACCCCATCTCCCCTGTCCTATCACTCTCTGCCCACAGCCCCACTCTGTCCCCTTCTTCACCATCCTCTTTCCTGTCCGTCTCTTCACTTGTGTTTTTATCTTGTCTTCAGCCTCCTTCCAACTCTAGTCCCACTCCTAATCCCAGCCCCATCCCTCCTCCATATGTGCAGCCTCATTCTCACACCACTTCGTTATTCCAGCTATATCTTTATATCCAATGACATACTCAGCCTCATCCAGATCCGATCCCTTCATTCCTCCCCAAATCCATTTTCCATTCAATCCCCGACTTCATCTCCATCCACCCGGCTCAGCCTTACTGCCAGCTCTCCGGTCCCATTCCACCAGCCCCCAACTCACAGAGAGGCTGTGCCAGGCCTGGAAGGTCAGGGAGACATTAGGGAGCTGATCTCCCAGGGGCAGGAGGTCCAGGCTCACTCCTGGCAGGTGAGATTCAGCCTGTGGGGAAAGGTCTGTTAGTGGGGGCCAGAGAGAGTGGGGATTTGCCCATGCCCAAAACCACTTGCATTAGAGAGACTCACAAAGTGGTGGGCCTGGGTCCGAACCTCGGAGAGCAGCTTCCTGGCAAGCTGCAGGCTGACCTTGAACTCCCTCCGCAACTCCTGCAGGCTCAGGGGGGACCTCCCTGGTGGTCTCGGGAATCCCCAGACACCAGCTCGTGCCAGGAGCAAGGAGAGCAGCAAAAGGCTGAGCCCTGGAGAGAGGGGGGAGATGGTAGGCCAGATGAGGGGAAAGCTTGAGAAGAACTCACGTGCCTTTTCTAGCCTGTGCTATAGGCAAGCCCTGTGTGCCATCTTGCTGACCCCGTACAGCCACTAATAAGATGGAAGCTTTTGAGGACATCGTATGGCATCTCTCTATGAATGAAAAGAAGATACCCCTTCTCCAAGACAGACACAACCTTGCACAGAGTACACAACTTTGCAAACAGATCTGAGGCTGGATCTCAACCCCCACTAAGTCTTTTGGCCAAGTATCTTTCTCAGTGAACAAACTGCTCAACTCTATCTGGTAGCCCGGGTGCTGTTATCCTGTGCATTTTGCAGATGAGGAAAATGAGGCTCAGTGAAGTTGACTAGGCTAAGATCAAATAGCTAGAGGGTAAAGGAACCAGGACTGGATTCCAGATCGGCACAAATGCAGAGCCTGTGTGCTTCCCCCAGGGAACTTAGAGGAAGCGGCCACCTCCCCTGGAGTGGGCACACTGTGTTCTGCCAAGGATTCCTTGCGCTTAGCCAGGTGGCTCTGATGGCTTGAACTAGAGCCCCAGGGGTGGGCGGGCAGTGCTGGAGGCTCTATCCCAGGGAGTCAGAAGGACAGGTTGGTCCAGCCACCCCTAAGGCAGGTGGGTCACTCTGCAGTGTTGGAAGAACAGGGGGTGCCTGGAAGAGGAGGAGAGCCCAGAATGGGAGACAGAACCTTGGTTTCTCATCCAGGTTCTTCCCTTGACCCAGTCATCTCTTACCTCTGTGCCTCAGGTTCCCATCTGTAAAATGGGGGAGTCAGATCAGTTGATTTCTGAAAGTACTTCCTGCCCTATGTTTCCTGGACAGAAGGGAGAGGGGCCATAGGGTGGGAGCTCTGGGAAGAGGGCAGTGTTTGATGGTTTCTCCATCATGGAGAGGAAATCTAGCAATCACTGGAGTTACACAATTCTCGAAACACAAACCAAAACTAGGCTGTAAGTCTAAGTCTGTTCCTGCTCACCCTCCTCTCCGTGCCTCTCCCCTGTCCGTTCTTGATCTCTAACCCCCGGGCTCTGCTCCCCGAATTGTCCTGTACATAAAGGCCAAGGGGAGCTTCTGGGTACTTCCATTCACCAATGTACTTCCAGAGGTGGGGGTGGTGCCTGCGACTCCCAGCATTCAGGCTCCCCTGGCTTGGGGACCGCTCCGGCATCCCAGAGACTTCAGACGGCGTGGGGTTCCTCTTAGCTCTATTTTGAGGGAGAGTGCGTGCCCCCAGTCTCTTTGATATGGCCCGCCCAGAATTGAGCTGTGCCATTTCCTACTGACCCTCTGCTTCCTGTCTGAGTTCTGGAGCCCCAGACCCTTCCCATGGCTTCTCCCTGCCCTCTGTACCCAATCCTGGGTCCTTGGCCCTGGGTCTATCCCCATTCTCCAGCCTTTGGCCCCTACTGTGGCCCAACCATCTGCTCTTCTTCTGGGGCCCTGGTTCCAGCCTCTGACTCCTTGAGTCACTAACTGTGGATTGGATCTCCTTCCAAGCTACAGACCCTTGACCCAGTTAGGCTGCTGACTCCTTGGCCCCAGCCCCACATCCAGCCAACTCCTCCTGCTGTTCTTCCTCTACCAGTCCCAGTTCTCGGTCACACCGTCTGGTCCCTGTTCATTCACTCCAACCTAATTCTTCAGTTATCTGCCTGGTCCTCGTCCTGTTCAAACTGCCTGCCCACCTCTCTCCCTTCAGGCCAGTCAAACCTTCCTGTCCTCTGCCCAGCCCTGGCCAAACCATCACCCCTCTGCCCCTGCCCCTCATTCATGCCAGACTCATTCCCATTCTCCGGTGGACTGTATCCTGTATCCTTAGTCTTGGCCAAGTAGTTGCCCCTCAGCCTCTGGCCCCCATCCACACCCGTCAAGCCTTCCCATCCCCTGCCCAGTCTCAGCCAAGCTTGCCACCCCTCCACCCCCAGCCCTGGCCTCAAACTCACGCCAGCCAAGGTCGCTTGCCATCTGGCCCATAGCGGGGCCCAGCCTGTGTGGCCAGCCATCTCCCGGGCAGGGGTCTTATACTGGGGGCTGCGCCGGTTTCACTTTCCTTCCTGCTTGTACTTTCGGCTTTGCACTCAGTCTTCTCTCCTCACCACCCCTTGCTGAAATGGGGAAATGTCATTTCCCTTCCCAGAGGGGGCGGGAGGTGCAGTGGGGGGTGGCGGGAAGCTGGAGTTTCGGTCAATCCAAGCTCCAGACCCCCTACTGAGCCTCCAGAACCAGATCTCCCCTCACGTCCCTGCTCCTGGGTGAGTCATTGCTCTAGGGACTGGCAGGTCCCAGACACTCAAACTTTCCTGTTCCTCTGCTCTGTCACTATCATCCTAGTGCCATCACAAGCTCACTGTCCTGTAGAAGATGGATGGCCAGGTAAGGGGATTGCCCATCAGAGAGTACTTGGGGTTTTGAGTCATCCTACTCTTTTCTGGTTTACCAGATGGCTGAGGGAGGGAGTGCAAAGGAAGTGGGGAGCTCCGTGTGGAGCTGGGATAGGGCTTTGTGTGGAGCAGGGAGTCCCAGTCTAGGCAGGATCAGGGCTCAGTCTACAGCCAGGGTTAGGGCAGATGAGAATGGATCCGTTCAGAGCCAAGAGCTCAGTCCTTGGCCAGAGGAAGATCTAAGATTAGAGCTTAGTCTATAACCAGGATCGGGACTTGGTCAAGAGCAGGACTTGGTCTAGAGCTTTGCCTGGGGCCAACGTCCTGGCTCTGTCTGTGTTTGGGGTCAGGGATATCAATGACCTGGAGGCTCTGCTTGGGACCATTTGGGGTTGGGCTTAGAGCTCATCCAGATTGGGCACAGAGCTCGGGATGTGGCTAAGGTTCTGCCGGAGACTGTGACTCAGGTCAGGGCTCAGGCTTGGGCTGGGATAAGAGCTCTGTTGATGTCTAGGGTCAGAGCTCCCCAGGTTGGGGTTGTATGAGGTCAGGATGGGGCTCAGCCAGGTCCCAGAATAAACCTGCTCTGTGTGTTTCTGCTCCGTGGATGGCTGTCAGGGCTGGGCTGCATCAACCACAGGTCTCCCTTCCAGCACAGCTCCACCCTTAGCCCCACCCTGGATTTTCCATCTTCAGGGACAAGATGGGGGTTTCTTGGTCTTCCCCGAGGCCCACTTTCCTTTTGGGATCTGTGGGGTTTCCCTGCTGGGTCCCTGCAGTGAGACAGAAACCAAGGGGGCTTTCCCTTTCTATACTGTGCCTCCTCAGCCCTACAGAGGCCCTGCCCAGCAGGGCCGCCTGGAACCAACTGCCCGGGAAGTACCAGTACATTTGGGGGAGCAGTTCCAGAGGGTTGCTTGGAGAAGGAAAAGGAAGAGCAAGCGGCTGGCACCTGCCTAGCCCGAACTGGTTTCCCTTGCAGTGTCCCCTAGTGGTAGCAGCTCATTCCCCCACATTCCACGCCACTGAGGCTCCCCACTGCGGGGGAGGTCCCTAACATCCTGAGACTGATGATGAGGACGGACACAGGTCCTGGCTGGTCTTCCTCACATCCCCAAGTCCTGCTGTCCATCCTGGAGGCAAGCCACCACACCCACCCTCTGACCACAACCACTCCCCATCCTTTGCTGTTGCTCAGAACTGCTGTGCCTCTCAAACTTTGGACTCCACCTCCCACTCTCTCACCACAACCTCCCGATCCTCCCAACCTTCTCTTAGGGCTCCCCAAGACCTCCTGTCTCTTTTTGCTCATCTGCCCTTCTCGATCTGGCTGCAGCTGACACCTGTAGCCTCCCTGGCTCCTGCCCTATTCCTCTCCAGTAACTGGAGCTTCGTACTCGAATATGATGAGCCATCTCACACCAGCTTGCCTTTCCATCGGCTCTTTTCTTTGCCTAGAAAGCCCTCAGCGTCTTCACTGGAGTCCCCTCTTCTCAGCCTACTCTGAAACTACCCCTTGTCACGGGCTTCCTCCCCTGAATAGCTCATTCCTTCCTGCCATAAATCCTGTCTTCAATGCACATTGTATTTATTTATCTTGCTTACTCTATCCTCACTCATTCCACTCCAGCCACATTGGCTCCCGTATTGTTCCTAGAACATGCCAGGCATGCTCCTGCCTCAGGGCCTTTGCACTTGCTGTCCCTTCTGCCTGGAACACTCTTCTTTCAGATATCTGCAAAGCCCACCCTCTTCTTACGATCCCTGCTCAAATGTCACCTTCTCAAATGGAGTCCTCACTGACCCAATTAAAAGACGCAACCCTGCACCTGGCACTTTCTCTTTTCTTTTTTCTAGAAAGAAATGTTGCAATTTCCAACTATAACTGTGGACATATATTTTTTTTCCTTTTAGATTTATTAATTTCTCTCACCTGTTCTGACGCTCTATTATTTAGGTATAGACACAATTAGGATTGTTGATGTCTTTTTGAAGAACTGACACTCTTATCAGAATGTAATGTCTCTCTTTATCCATGATAATATTCATTTTATTTTCCCTGAAGATTACTTTTTCTGAAATTAATTCGGCGAGTCCTGCTCTTTTTCATTAGTGTTTACATGGTTTATCTTTTTTTGAACATACTTTCATTTTTAACTTACATTTTTAATTTGCAGTGGGTTTCATTAAAACAAAATTCCAGATTCATATTTTTGTCAGTTTATATGGTTTGTATCAGTGTCTGCCATGAGTAAACAAATAGTCTATTTTTTTTTAAGATTTTATTTTTTTATTTGACAGAGATAGAGACAGCCAGCGAGAGAGGGAACACAAGCAGGGGGAGTGGGAGAGGAAGAAGCAGGCTCATAGCAGAGGAGCCCGATGCAGGGCTCAATCCCATAACCCCAGGATCACGCCCTGAGCCGAAGGCAGACACTTAGCCGCTGTGCCACCCAGGCGCCCCATAAATAGTCTAACTGAAGGTATCTGTCCTATTCTGAATGTAAGGTTAGTTGTTTGCCTTGTGACCTCAGTTCCTTGATGAGTTGAAGAAAGACCATTAATTTGTAGTTTGTCCTACTTTGTTTCTGGTTGTAAAAGGCAAACGGTGCCTTTTCCAGATTTTACACCTTTAAAAAATGCACATTATTTGTGTTGCTTTGTTCTTTTAGCTCAGTACTTCAGCACCAGGTTAATTAGATGCGAAGTGAATATCTTTTTTGTTTCTTCATTTCAGCAAGTAAGCTTTAAACTGTTCATTACTAAGTATTTTTTTCCTTAGCTTTTTATAGATTCCCTTCATTAGATTCCAGAAATCCCATGTAATCATAGTTTGTGGACTTTATCTTTAATAAATATTCACTTTATTTAAATTACTTGCCTGTATCTATTAAGTCCCTCTGGCACTTTTTAAAAAAAATATTTTATTTATTTATTTAACAGAGAGAGCAAGCACAAGCCGAGGGAGCGGCAGGCAGAGGCAGAGGGAGAAGCAGGCTCCCCACTGAGCAGGGAGCCCCATGTAGGATTCGATCCCAGGACCCTGAGATCATGACCTGAGCCGAAGGCAGATGCTTAACCAACTGAGACAGCCAGGTGCCCACACACACACTTTCTATCCCTTTCCCTGCATGATTTTTCTACATAACATTTAAAAACATCTAACACTTTCTCTCTCCCTTTTTTTGGTCTGTCTCCACGCACTAGAGTATGAATCCCACAAGGGCGGGCATTCTGCCCGTTACGTGCGCTGACATACCCCCAGTAGCCAACAATAGCAGCTTCTTTGTAAATCAGCGAATGAGTCCATCTTCTGCTGCTGAGTGTCTAATGTGGGCTCTGCTCACAGCTGGTACTCCATAAGTTGCCCGATAGAGAGGCAGGTCAGGGACCAGCTGCTAAGCCCTGAGCTCTCACTGTCAGCCTTCTCCCGCTCTGGCCAAGGCTCCAGACAGGTCCTGAGGATGTAAAGTGGGCAGCTGGGCTGCTGGGCATGGCCCTCGGCCGATGATCTTAGCAGATCCTGGCCAAGAAGCCAGAGAGCCAAACAGGGTGGCACCAGCTTCTGTCCTTATCCTTGGGGGATGGGCCTGGGCCCGTCTCTGTCTACCTGGGCCTCAGTTTCCACAAGCGGATCTTGGCTGGTGAGCTGAGGCTTGGGCTGGGATCCCAGCAGGAAATGGAAGGGATGTGGTGAAGGCTGAGAACTGCTGGAAAGGAAGCCAAGAATGCCAAGCTCTAGACTCCAGTGTGTAGCTAACACTTCTGGTGACCTCAGGTGAGTCACTGGCCAGCTCCGGACCTCAGGTTCCTCATTTAAAAGCAGTAGCAGTTTTCAAATGCTGCCACTGCAATTACGTAGGGAAATTAAAACCTAGATGATTAAAAAAAGAGGGAAAAGAACCATCCACCAATGTTCTGATTATTTCCCAAGTACCCCGTTATAGCTTGGACCCCGTGGGGCACTCCACCGGCTTGCGTGGGAATCCTGAGCCCAGGAAGTAGAAGCCAGAAGCTTCAGACGTGACATCAGGATGGAATCAGGCAGGGGAAGTCTTCTTCAGTGTCACGCAGCAGATCAGTGACAGAACGAAGACTGGAACTCAAGTCCCCCGTTTTTAGCTTGGGCTAGTGAGGGGAATCCCTAGGCCCTCTGATGTCAGCTCCAGGTCTTGAAACTAACCCCTCCGTTAAACCAAGATGGGCTTCGTTGAAGGCAGGAAGGCTGGGGGGAGGGGAGGGGAGGCCAGGCTGGAGCTGGGGCCACACCTCTGAGTCTCCCAAACAGGGATGGTGAGACCCTGAGCCCGGAGCCACAGTGCCCGCCCCCTTCCCCGGGAGAGAAGGTGGAAAGGTCCAGAACCGCAGCCCTCATCACCAGACTTCTCCCTTGTTGTGTGCATGCATCCCCACCCCCCACACACCCGGGGGTCTACCAGGATTTATTCTGCAGCACGCACTCACCACGCCCTCACCCACAGACCTGGGGCGCTGCCTCTAAATGGGGTGTCTCTTTTGGGAGGACCGTGGGAGGGTCTGAGAGAAAGGGGCATGGGGGGGTGGCTAACTATGGATGAGCGGTTTATCGCTGGGTGTCCCTTCTGCCGGGGCGGGAGGACCAAGCTGCGCCGGGTGTGAGGAGAGGGTGGGCCGCCAGCTCTGTAGAGTGCCAGGAAGGAAGAGTTTGAAGCCCAGGAGGCAGGGCTGCAGAGAAAAAACACCCGCCTGGGGATAAAAAGTCCCGCTTCAAGTCCCGGCCCTGCTCGCCCTTCCCCACATGCATGTCCCCTCTTGAGAAAGAGACCCGAATATTGTGTGCCTCAGTTTCCTCATCTGCAAGATCAGACTCATGCTTCCAGCCCTGCGCCCCCCCCCCTTTAGCTCAGTCTTGAAGGTGAACTTGGGAGGGCACAGGGCGTCAGGGGTCAGGGCCCCACTTGGGAGGGAGACAGACCTTCACTTTCACCGTTCCAATACTTTCCTTGGTCAAAGCCTGAAATCTCCCTGTTCTTGGCTCATCTCCCCAGTGGGGAGGCTACTTCAACCAGCTGGATAGGATGCTGGGACCGTTATACACGGAAATGGCCACCACTGAGTGGCTGTTGATCTTGGGCAAGTTACTGAACCTCTCTGTGCCTGCTTTGTCGTCTACAACATGGGGAAAATAATAGAAAGTCATAAGACCGTTTGGAGGATTCAACAAGCTATTATTTATGAAGTGCTTAGAACACGGCCTGGCATATGGTAAAATTATAGGTTTTAGCTATTGGTAGTAGTGTAAGGCCTGACTCACAAGGCAAGAAATGTTAGTTGTCACTAATAAATAGAAGGGACGGTGGTCATCAATGGACAAAGAAAGGCCGAAGGAGAGTGGGAGGAAGAAGGTAAGAAACAGAAGAGGCTGCAGTTATACCTCAGGAAGTAACGGATGGTTGGGGGTGTAGGTGGTGGGGGACACAGGCAGAGGGGGCCTAGTGACCCAGAAACATGAATCAGAGTTCAATTTCTTTCTCTGTGAGGAAGGCACTGCTATGCCTATGCTCCAGGTGAAGAAATGTGGGCCGCACAGGGGCTGGCCAGGGTCTCCCAGTCAGTTACAAATGGCCCTGCTTTGACATGTTCTCTCTGGTTCAACAAGTTTGTCCAGTCTTCTCAACTAGGTGGCCACCTCTGTGGGCAACGACCGTGGTTGCCACACATTGGTACTCGGCCCTCACTTTTGTCTCCCTCTCTCCTACCCAGGGCACCACTCTAATTCAGAATCATGAAAAGAGTAGAAGTTGTTCGTATCAATACTGCCAATAGGACTCCGATGTCTGATGAGGTGGATGGACACGTGAGGTCCGGAAAAGACCCTAGGGCTCTGGGACGGGCCCAGAATGTGTAGAAAAATTGAAAAGCTAAGAGATGAACAGTCCTCAGAGCCATAGAAGGAAGAAGGCACTTATGGAAAAATGAAACCTGATGGAGGGACAAGGAGCTAATTATTTGAAGAGCTGAGGAAAGAATGTTCTAGGCAGAAGGAAGAATAGGTCCAAAGGGCCTGAGGTAGAACTGTGCCTGGTGTGTTTGTGGGGCAGCCGGAAGGTGTGGGAGGGAATAAAGGAGGCCAGTGGGAAGGATCATGAGGACTTTGTCAGCCACTGGGAGGGTTTTTGCCTTTACTTAGAGCCACGGGAATCAGTGAACCCAGGACCAAAACTGAGGCAGAAGGAGGAAAAGTGGGTGGGCAGAAACATACATGTTGTATATATTCTTTTGCATGAATCAGATAGTATATAAAAATACAAGCAGTGGTGGGGCTTCTGGGTGGCTCAGGCAGTTAAGCACTGACTCAGGGCTCAGGTCATGATCTCAGGGTTGTGAGATCGAGCCCCATGTTAGGCTCCGTGCTGGGCGTGGAGCCTACTTAAGATTCTCTCTCCCTCTCCCTCTGCCCCTCACCCCCTCCATGCACACACACACACACACTCTCTCTCTAAAAAAATAAAAATACATATAAATATAAGCAGTGAGTATGTCCCATTCCTAGGGAGTGCGCTGTCTACTCAGCTGGGGGTGTCACAGGCGTGGGCCAGATGAGTGAGACACATGGCGGCAGGGGTGGCTGAGACCCCGGGGAGTCTGCCAGGTGAGGGTCCTGGGGGTGGTGTGGGGCCCGGGGTCAGCCTCAGCGCTTAGGGCTCCTGGAGGACCTGGTGTCTGCCAGGGCCTGCCTGCCTCCCTTAGCCATCTGGCAGGGCCTGTCCTGGGGCTCAGCCCAGGGTCTGTCTCCATTCTAAGGGGTCTTCATAGAGAGGCTTGATGAAGCCTCACCTGGCCCAGGAAGGCAGGGGTGGGGGTGTCCCACCCCCTGGTTCTCAGATTTGAAGCTGTCCACAACCTGGCCCAGGGCCCAATTGGCTTGCTTCCTGAGATTTCCACTTCTGGCCTTCATGGAATAAGTTAAAATTATATTATAATTGTACAAGATTATATTATACACATTATATTATATATTATATTATAGTTATATTATATTATATATTATTTTATATTATATTATAGTATATTATAGTTATAAAATATTATAATTTAATTAAATGCTTATATGTGTCAGAAATTTTTCAACTACTGGCTCATGTAATCACAATAACCCTCCCCTGTAGGTATTATTATTCATGTCCTTCTCTGGAAAGGAAACTGAGGACCATGAAGGCTTTGTGTTCAAGGTTACCCAGCTAGTAAGCCACAGTCCTGGGATTTGAACCCAGGACCTCTGGTTTCTTGACCACTATACTCTACCGCCTCGTGTAGCAGTTAGCACCGACGAGCCTTCTCTATGTGCCAGGCACTGCTCAGACGGGCTTGCACACACATGCTCAATTTTATTTCTTAGAACAATCCATTTTATAGATAAGGAAACTGAGGCTGATAACAAGCGTCAACAGGACTGAAATTTGAACCAAAACAGTACGGTTTGAGAGGCCACACTGTGTTTCCCCCCATCTTTATGGAAGTATAACTGACAAATAAAATGATAAGCTGTTTAAAGGACACGAGGTGATCTGATAGATGTGTGCACGTGGAAGGTTTCCGCCCCTTGAGTTAATGGACACACCCATCATCTCACACACTTTTGGGGGGGGGTGAGAATATTGAAGGGGTACTGTCGTAGCAAATGTCATTGACACCAGAGGCGTAATCAGTCCACGCTCTGCACTCCAGCGCAAACCGCTTCTAATGAACGAACAAAGGAAGAGGGGCCAGAAAACAGAAACCCTGCCCAGAAGCGAAAGACAGCAAGAGGCCTAGCCCTGAGGCCTCCTGTCCAAACAGTGCCAGGTTTCAAGGCTTTTAAGAGACGATCGCTCCTGCAATCGCTGAGGGTGCGAGGGCCCCGCGCGGGGCCGCCCCCACCGAGGGTCCCCTTCCACTTCCTTGGAACTGAGGATCCTGAGAGGAGAAACGTGCACCGCAAAGGGGCGGTGCGAAGCGAGACCAGTTCTGACACACTCATTCATGAACGGTTTTGTTTGTTTGTTTGTGTAAAGATTTTGTTTATTTTTTTTGAGAGAGAGAGAGCACACGAGCGGGGGTGGGGATGGGGGCGGGGACCACAGCACCTGACTGGGGTGATGGAGGGACCCACCTAAGCAGGGGAGAGGACTCTGGCCGCCCTCCCCAGCCCCTGCTCTCTGCCTCTGGTCCCTGAGCCTCCAGCCCTTCTTGCCTCGGGTTGTCTCGGCTGCCAGTGGTCACCTCCCCTAACCCCAGACAATAAATTAATAAGAAAAATACGTAGTATGTTGGATGGTACTGTGTGCTCTCAAGGAAATAGAGGAATTTCAGCACAAAGCACTCTCTAGCTTCCTTCTGGCCTTCACTTTTTAAAGGCCCTCCCTTCTCGGTGAGGCTTTCCCTAACCAAGGCATTTTAAATTGCACAAGCCCTGCTGAAATTCTTGTGTTTGGTCATTTACTATTCATTGTTTATCTGCCCCCACTAGAATGTAAGCTCCATTTTACCGCTGTATCCATAGCTTCTAGAATATTCCCTGGCTCGATAAATATTCGTTGAATGAATAAATGATTATTTCCTCAAACAGTTAAAAAACCACCACCACCACCACCACCACAACAACAACTCTTCAAACCAGTTCTTCAGGAAGGAAAGAACAGAATAAATTTGCATAGAGCTGATGTAAGACTAAAGTTGAAAGGAGGGGGAAAGAAAAACGGGGGGGGTGAAAAAAAAAGTTGAAAGGAGGATGTGATCAGTCAGGAGGACTGAACCCAGAGATTGGTGGTTATCTTCTGATTCCTGCTTTTATAATGAGAAAAGGAAAGAACACTTTGTTTAACATAGAAAAGAAGGCTTCTAGTTAACAGAGACCTGGGAGTTATGTCCAGCCCCAGGGGAAAGGGGTCCTCAGTCGGGACTGGGTTCTCACACAGGGACTCTGGGAGTGGGTTGTTCTCCCCCGCCCCCGCCCCCCCCCGACTTCCTGAAGGCCACAGAGCTCTCTAGAAGCCTCGGACAGACATGGGTGTCAGCACGGCTGGTCCACTCCCAGCTGGGCCTGTGACCGGCAGTGAACCCATGACCCAGGCCTTTGCCCTCCCACAGGACTTCGGCAAATATTCAGCGTGAGAATAATAATTGCTGTGGCTGAATAATATTTTCACGCTTTTTTATTGAGGTCAAATTGGTATACACCATGTAAGCTTCGGGTGTAACGTTATAGTTCGACATGGGCATGCCCTGCAAAGCCATCACCTCCAGAAGCCCAGTTACCATCCATCGCCATGCAGTTTTTATGTACAAACCAAAGCGGAGTTTCCCCCATATTCCCTTTTACGCTCATCCCATTCCTGTTAAACCGGAGAGGGCCCCGTGGCTCTCATTGCTACGGTGAGGGGTTGTCAGTGCAGTTTCGTTTTTAGTTCGACAGTGGTAGGGGACTGAAGGACGGGAGAATCGTGGGGAGAATCATGGATGGGGTGGGGGGTGGGGCAGACTTAAAATACTCCCCAAGTCAAGGAAGGAAGGGAGCGATTTGAAAAGGAAACAAGAAGTTAGAACTGATGTGTCCCCACAGAGTCCAGGCCATACTCGTTCTGAATAGTACGGAGAGATCTGAGGACAGGAGAGACTATGCCCCCTTTTCCAGCGGTGGACAGGCCCCAGACGCATCCCTGCACCCGGGTGGGACATGGGGGGTGTGGCAAGTGGCCCAGGGCACAGCGAGAGCACGGCTGTGTGGGTCGATGGTAAAGAGCGGAGAGAAAGGACAGCAGGGGTAGAAGAGGGGACAGAGGGACAGACACCTTGGCAGATGACAGCGTACCGAGGGGATGTGGAGGCCAGGAACATTCCGTGCCCCTTCCCAGCTCTGCTCCTGAGCAGCCCTGGAGAAAGGAGAGAAAACGTTGTGAACTGACCTCATCAAACACCTGCCGCGGGCAGAAAAGGAGCAGGAAATACCAGCTGACACAACGGATCCGGTTCTGGCATGCCTGAGCTCTGGTTCCGTGTCATTGTTTCAGTCGCTTATGTGCTGCTTACTATGCATTTTGCAACACTGACTTAATCACAGCAGGGAACCCTATGTTGAATGGTCCTGGCATTCCTATTTTACACGTGGGGAAACCGAGGCTAGAAAGGTCAGGGAACTGGCCCAAGGTCACGGAGAAAAATAAGAGAGCTGGGATTTGAACCCACGGAGTTTGGGTCCAGAGCCCATTCTGTCCGCTACTCTGCTGTTCCGTTAAGCTCTTGTTCCGGATTGGGTGCCCTGCTAAGTGCTCGAACTCCATTTCCTTGTGTTCTCAAAACCCTTCCAGGGAGTGGGTGTACTCTTCACCCCCTGTTCACCGACGTGGACGTTAAGATACAGAGTAAATAATAACTTGTCTCAGGTCACAGCCAAGTCTGCAGACAGGATCTGGACATAGGTCTGGGGGGACCATAAGTCCGTTCCAGTCACTATTGCCGCGTAACCAACCATCCCCAAACGTAATACTCGGCAATGACCATTTTATTATGCTCTACGTCTGTGGAAGGGCAATTGGAGGTGGCTCGTTTCTGGTCCCCAATATGTTGGGCCTCATCTGGGAAGACCCCGTGGCTGGAGGCGACTGTACAGCGGGGCCTGGAACCATCTGCAGGCTCCCTCTGCTCACACACTTGGCTTTTAGCTGGGACTTCAGCGGGGTGGAAGACCAGAATGACCTCGACAGGTGGCCTTGCCACGTTGTCTCTCCATGCATGATATTTTGGACTTTCACACAGCAGGGCGACCAGGCTCCGGAGCGCGAGGTAGATGTGCATGGTGTCGTGGCATGTTAGGACACCACGACTTCCGCCTGCCTCTGGCAGGGCAGGTGCTCCCAAAGGTACTCCCGTGTTCAAAGGGAACACAGTCCCGTCTCCCCCATCTGACGGGAAGGTGGCAAGGCCACATGGTAAGGCAAGCACAGGGGTTGGGAGCCCTTGCTGTGACCGTGTCCGGTATATGCAATCCGAGACAAAAGCTCACTGGACCAGACGTTCTCAAACACCCCCTGCGAATTAGACTCACTCTCCAAACTCCCACTGCCCAGGCTCCACCGCAGACCAATGAAATCAGAGTCCATGGGCGGGGAAGCCAGGATCCGTGTCTTTAACTCACCTGTAACCAAGTGATGACAGTGAGGCCTCCTTCCGTGTATACAAAATTCCTGGCAGAGTGCCTGGCTCGTAAACACGCGGTGTTTCTCCGAGTGGAACACCTGTGACTCTTAGCGCACAAGGTCATGGGCGGTGTGCACAGGTGGACTGAAAAAAGTTATAATTAGGTGTTTCTTTTTACACTCTTCTAGTTATGACAAGTGATTGTGGTTTTCCGTTTTTGGTGGTTATGTAGTCCCCCCCCTCTCTTTTTAAGTAGGCTCCCATGCCCAGCGTGGAGCCTAATGCGGGGCTTGAACTCGCGACCCTGAGATCAAGCCCTGAGCTGAGATCAAGAGTCCAAATATTTAACCAACTGAGCCACCCAGCCGCCCCTAGTCTCCTTTTAAAATATATTTGAGTGAAAAAGGTAAGGAGGTCATTTTAAAAGTTCTAAGTAAGCAATGGTATAGCCTAAATGCACGTAGGGTAGAAATCACAAAGGTACTGTGTCAAAGGTGAGGCTGGGAAAACCCTCAGGCAGATGGTCAATAATGGTAGCTGTCACTGTTCCTATTATTAGCATTACCTTTGAGGAGTGCCAGTTAAACGTCAACTATGGGGTGATTTTGAAATTTAAAAAAATACACATCTGAGAGCTGAGTGGGCGGAAGAGGGCTAGGTGTCTGGGAAGCCAATAAAGAGCCCCATGGTGAGTGTCCTGATTCTAGGCAAGGAGCCGGAATCCTTTGAACCGTGGCAACCCGATGGGGAAACGTCTGTAAGCTCCCGAGGCGCAGGAGAGGTCAGTCGTCCCTCCGTTCTCAGGAGGAATCTTAGAAACAGGGGAGACAGACATTACATGCAACTAGGGGATCAAAAAGAAAGGGGGTAGAAGAGTGGATGGAACAGAAGAGGAAGGTTCTGGAGGGGTCAGATTCAAGAGCAGGTTCTTGTCCCCCCGGGTCCCCAGTCCTCATGTGAATTTCAGCCACTCCCTGCCCCTTGCCCCACCAGGCCCTTCTGCAAAGGGTAGAGAATGGGGCTCTAACACCCAGGATCCGTTCAGATCTGAACATTCAGTACTTCCAAGAATTATCTGGTTCCCGGAACAGCCACTTAAAGGCCTCCCAGGCAGAGACTGTGCCAGGGAAGGGCGAGGCCAGGGAAGGCCAATGAGAGGCCAGGAGTAAGAGTACCATGTGGGGCCTTCTGGCAAAGTGTCAAGGACCCAGGACACAGGGATTGGCCAGGTTCAGCTAGAGACACAGCACTTCGCAGCCTTTGTTTTCTCCTTTAAAGTACCTTTTGACAGGATGGGAAACTGAGGCAGAAGGAGTAATTAACCAAAAATTAACATCTAGGATTTCACATTGTCAGTACATGGTTATTCTCAGGCATATAGTAAAAAGGGAAAGGCCCAGGCTTCAAAAATTAGACAGACCTAAGTTCAAGATCCCGCTCCTGCAGGTTGTGGCTGTGTGACTTTGAGCCAGTTCCTTAACTTCTCTGAACCTCGGTTTTCCGCACTGTAAAATAGGATCAATAATAGTCTGCCTGTTGGGTTATTGGAAGGATTTAACAGGACGATGCCTATAAAACACCTATCACGGAGTACTAGCCCAGTACTTGGGAGCTCTGGCCATGACTTTCTGATGCTGACACATCAGATCTGTGCTGGGCTGAGAGCTCACGGCCCAGAGCTGCTCCTCCCATCCGTCTGCTCAATTCAGGAGCAGACACTGGCACTAAGGCCTCGTTCCAATCATACAGGGTCCCATTTGTCTCTCTTTGCAGTCCATGCCTTCGACCAGGCCCTGGTAATACAACAGACATCTGATAAGCAGTGAATGAATGACTAAATAATCGATCTCGGAAAGAGGGGCTCGGGGGAAGTCTGAAGGAGCTGTATGCCGAATGCTTGTGAGAGCCTGGGCACAGGTTGGCTGTATGATTCCAGAATAGGTGTCTCCCTGAATGGCGGTGAGGGGGCGGGTGGTGGTGCTGGTGATGGAAGACTTTGAAGAGCTGAGCCTTCAGGGCTCAGGGTAGCTTGGATTGAGGGCATCTCAGACAGAAGGGACCAGAAGCTTGTTCAGAGGCAAGTGGGAGAGTCAGATTTCAGCCCACATTTTTTTTTAAAGATTTTATTTATTTATTTGAGAGAGAAAGCACAAGCTGAGGGGGGGAGGGACAGAGGCAGAGGGAGAAGCAGACTCCCCACTAAGCAGGGAGCCCAACGTGGGCCTCGATCCCAGGACCCCAGGATCATGACCTGAGCTAAAAGCAGACGCTTAACCGACTGAGCCACCCAAGCGCCCTTTCAGCTCACATTAACGAGGTGCTCTGAGAAGGAATCAGGCCACTGAAAGGCAGCAAGTTCCCTGTCCGTAGTGGTATTCGAACAAGCAGAGGCGACCCCGGTCTGCAGTGTGGTGGGCTTGGACTTGATGTCCTCTAACGTTCTACCCGGCCAGAGATTCTGTGCCTGTTAGTCGGTCGGACTCAGGGGAGGCTGATAGACGGAAATTCCCAGAGGTTCAAGCTGGTCTTGATGGGCTGTGCACCTGTCACTACTCCAGCAGGTGCCTCATTCTTCTGCTCATATTCTTAGGTCCCTAAGAACAGTTGGCTCCAAGTTTTGCAGCCTAGGGCTTACATGGAAGGGCAGGAGAAAAGGAAAAATGCTTTGCCCAGGGCTTGGGGTTTTTCTCCCTCCTCCTGTTGAGTCTGCCTGTGGAAAATGTTTCTTGCTAGTTTTTTTCCAGTATTCATTCTCTTGCCCTCCCCAGGTTTTGGCCAACACGTGGCTAAGCACCTAAAAACCATGTTTCCCAGACTCTCTCGTGGTTAGATGTGGCCATGTAATTAAATTCTGACTAGATGTGATGGATTCTACTTTTAGGTCATGGCCTTCAAAATGAATTGATGTTGCTTTCCCTGGTCCCTTCCCCACTCCCTTTCCACAGGTTGAGATGCAGATGTGATGGCAGGTACCAAAGCAGCTAGTTTGGACCCCAAAGTGGAAGCCATGGGTTTTTTGTTTTTGTTTTTTTAAAGATTTATTTGAGAAAGGCAGGGGCAGAGGGAGAAAGAATCTCAAGCAGGCTCTGCGCTGAGCACAGAGCCCGACCCAGGGCTCGATCTCACGACCCTGAGATCACAACCTGAGCTGACACCAAAAGTCAGACGCTCAACCGACTGAGCCGCCCAAGTGCCCCGGAAGCCATGTTTTGAGGGTGGCAGAACATTGAGCTAAAAGCAGCTGGAATCCCTGACACCGTGAAGTTGTCATTTCAGCCCAAGAGTACTGACCCTTGGAACTGTTATGTGACAGAGAACTTTCTATCCTGTTTCATTACAGCAGCCCAAACCTGTATCAATCATTAGATCCTCTTATTTGCCCTATGTTCTTCTCAAACTCGGGTCCTAAGACTTATTATAGATACGAGGTAAGGATCTTCCTCCCCAGCTGACCTCCCAGAACCCTGTCCTGGCACCCCCCTTCGCAGAGGCACGCGCCCCATAGGTGAGGACAGTGAGAATCCTTGACTTTAAGCCCTCAGTCATCTGGGGCAAGTCCCTTAATATTCTAAATCTTAGTTTTCTCCATTTTGCATGTGGCACCAATAAACACCGTTCACTTCAAAAGATGGTTTTTATGTATTTTTAGTTTTATTTTATTTGTAAGTAGGCTCCACACTGGGCGTGGCCCCAATGCGGGGCTTGAACTCACCACCCTGAGAGGGAGAGCTGAGCCGAGATTAGAGTGGGAAGCTTACCTGACTGAGCCACTCAGGCGCCCCCAGAAGGTGGTTTTATATGCAAATGATATGATCAAGAAGATTGTTTATTCTCATGGAGAGGAGCTGGGGAGGGGGCTTGTTTCCCAGGAAGCATGACAAAGAAACAGGAATTTCTCTTGCATTTCCTGAGAAACCATGGAGACACATTGGCCAAAACATACGTCCAGCAAAATAAAACAAAAGAAAAGACGCTGGCCTCTACCAGCCCAGGCAAAATCAGGTACACCCGCTCCCAGACGCATGAGCAAATTCGGACACGGACAAAACCGGTTCTCATTGCCTCGTGCAAACGCAGCCAGAAACACGGACACACAGCACCGCGCAGAGAGGGGACAGATCAGACACACAAGCTGCAGCTCTACTTTGTTTATTGTCCTTCCCACCCTTAGGGAGGTCCAGTTTCTTCACTGTCTTTCTTTTTAGGGGGTACTTTTGCGACTCTGCCTCTCCATTCCTTGCCTCTTGCTCCCTATCTTGTCCTTTTGCTGGGGCTGGGAGCACTTCCTTGGTGGCCCCTCGGAGCCTCAGTCAGGTAGGGTAAGTCCTGGGGGTGGGTTGGGGGGCAAGCAGGCCTGGGCCCTGCCCCCGGTGCCGATTCTCCGATTCTCCGCGGTCTTGTCTCCATCGCTGTGTGGTGTCCGTGCTCTGGCCTCATCTGGGGCAAGGGAAGAGAAGAAACGGTTCTAATCCTGAGTTCTAACCCCGCCTCTCCTGGTCACTTGCTGTGTGTCTCCAGAGAAGGACCCTACCCTCTCTAGGCCTCTGTTTCCCTCCCTGTAAACCAAATTTCCCTCCCATTGGAAAGGTTCGTGTTTCCCCCTTTGCTCTGGTCCCTAGGAAACTCAGAGTTGAACGTGTGTCTCATTTTATTCTATGTTGAGACAACGGTTCTTGGATCCCTTCTTCCCACCCAACCACACACATTCAGGCACGTCCTTTGGAGGCAGAAGGACCCCTGGGTCCCCTGACTCCTTACTTCCAGCTCTGCTTCAGGACCTTGCCCCTCGCCTTTTCCGCTCCGTGTTCTGGAGCTTGGTCACCAGCTTCCTCTCATGGCCGCCGGGGCTGGGGCGGTTGGTGTGGGCAGCAGCTTCTCTCTTGGTGCGACCTTTCCGGCCTCCGACTCCTGGGAACCAGGCAAGAGGCTGAGGTGAGGTGGACGGACGCAAGGTACATCCAAGGAGAGGCAGGGGGGCGGGAGTGTGGGGTGGAAGGAGTATGGTTTGGGGGAGGCAGACTGGGAGTGGGCCCCACATAGCTTTGGGGCAGTCATCATCCCTGTTGCCCCATCTGTGGAATAAGGGGCCCCCGATGGTCTCTTGATGCTCCCATATTCTAGGGGTGCATGAGGTCCCAGGGCTGAGCAGGACAGCACTCAGTGGGAGAGGGGTTTGAAGGGGTGACTTGAGGGGTCAAGGGAACAGGGAAGAGAATGGGTTGGGGGTGAGGAGAAGGCCGAGGAGGAATCCTAGCTGGGGGTGTGGGGGTAGAAGTGGAGGGACCAGGATGGTGACGGGGCCAGACTTACCCAGGTAGGAATGAGCCAGGCTGTAGAGGTCGTACTCATCCAGGCTGGGGTCTTCGTCCTCTGGGCCTGGGGGCTGCCGGGCCGGGCTGGCTGCTCCTGGAAAGGTGGCCATCACAGCTGACTCTCTCTCTCTCTGTCTCTCTCAGTCGTCTTCGAAAGCTTTGTTTGTGTCTGGTTTTCCGACACCTCCCTGTTCACTGGCCCCAACTTATAAGGCCACGTGTCCTCCTCAGGCCGTGTCTGATGCAATCTGGCCCTTTCCCAGAACCCGACCCAGTAAACAGCAATCACGAGAGGGGGACAGAGTCGGCCCTGTGAGTCCCAGCCCCTTCCCCTTGCCTCCTCCCTCTCACTGGGGCTCGCCCAGCTGGGTATTTTTCCACGGAGGAGATCCCCGCCCCTCAGGGAGGAGGAGGAGGAGAGAGGCTGAGTCTGGGCGTAAACAGTCCTTGGGATCACGGCCAGGGGGGATCCGACTCCTTCCTGTCCATCCCCTGCCCCCCGCCACAAAGCTGACCCCCACCCCAATTCCGGCTCAGACTCAGGACCCTGGTGGCAGATTGTGGCGTGCAGAACACACACGAACTAGGTTGGTGGTTCTCACCCCTAACACACCCAACACCCCTTTTCGATAAGATACATCTGGAAAGCCCCCTTAATATCCTGAGCTGTGGGGTGAGCGGGTCCCTAGGTAGTTTCCCTCACCGGAGAGGGAGGCTAGCAGAGTGCTTAAGAGTGCGGATTCTGGAGCCGGCTGCCCTGGCTTCAAACCTTTGCTCTCCTACTTCCTGGGTGCCCCCGGACAAGTTACCTTCCCTCTCTGGGCCCTGGTTTTCCCTTCCGTAAAAAACGAGGATGATGATAACTGCCTCGACCTCCCAGAGTTGGTAAGAGAATCGAGTGAGACACCACAGACAAGGACACTTGTGAAGGTGCCTGGTACCGTGTAAGCTGCATAATGGGAATTAATCCACATAATTTCCAAACAGCTCGATAATGCCGCACCTATGAGGTAAAGGAGATGTAAAGGGAAATTGTTTTTTTTCTTTTTAGATTTTTTTATTTATTCATTAGAGAGAGCATGAGCAGGGTGGGGGGAGAGGGAGAGGGAGAAGCAGACTCCCTGCTGAGCAGAGACCCCCCCCCCCAATGTGGGGTGGGAGACTCGATCCCAGGACCCTGAGACCATGACCTGAGCCAAAGGCAGACGCTTAACCCACGGAGCCACCCAGGCGCCCCACGAAATTGATTTATAATGAAATAATGGCTTTCAAAACGTGGATATACTGGCGTTGAAGACATTACGCAGCAAACAGATATTTGTACCTATTTTATGAATTAAGGGAAGGGATTCGCACGAGAAAAGCATGGAAGTGGAATTTTCCACCATCACCTGAAGGGATCTGCCCTATGTGGGTCCAGTGGACCGTGCCCACTCATGCTTTCACCGAGGCTTATGTGCCGGCTCCCACAGTCCCCGGCAGGAAAGGAGGCAGACACAACCTTCCAGCTTATTTTTTTTTTTAACCTCAGCGGTCTCCAGCACAATAGGACAGGCTGGGACCTGGCCTGGTGTTCATTCTCTGCTATCTCAACGTTACCTAGTTGCACCTTCCCCCAAACCCTGTAATAACCCAGTCTCGTCCTTTGCTTCGCAAGAAGAGGTACTTCTGCTTGCGTTTCTCCCTGGCCTGAGCCAGAATTAAATTTAGTTTTTGTTTTTCAGGTTTGGTGGATTTGTGAATTCTTGAACATCCAGGAAATGAAAGTGAGGTCACTCGAGTAAAACACGGTTTGGGATAATTACGTAAGGGCCAGGGGAAGGCCGCCCCAAAATGTGCTGCTTTTACATATTGGCTATTTTAAATAAAAGTGACTTAAGAGACCGTCAGTGTGAGAATGACTCTCAGACCTTCCTCTGTACCCCTGAAAGCAGGAGATAAATTTCCCGGGTAAAAGGTCCCCTCCCTGTACCGAGAGGTAAAGAGACACCCTTATCACCAGAGATAAGACATTTAGAGCTGAGAGGTTCATTATTTTTTTTTATTTTTATTTTTTTTTACTAATTTACCAAGTTTTCTGTCTCCTTTCAACTCCTCACAGTTTTATTATCTCTTTGTCTAAAAGGATAAAAACTGCCTGCCTTGGTCAATTCGTTAGGTCTCAATTTCATGATGGGGCCTTCATGCGCACATAATAAAACTTTGCTTTTTTTTCTGTTGTCAATCTGTCTCATGTCAATTTAATTCTTAGTCCAGCTGGAAGATACTGAAGGCTAGGAGAAGTTTTCCTTCCCACCAATAACAAACCTGATGATAAGGGAAAGAGGAAAGTAACCTTAAGCAAAGATAGCACACCCAGACAAATTAAGGTGGAGAACACAAGGAGATATGAGGATCTTTTTTTTTCTTTTAAAGAGTTTATTTATTTATTTGAGAGAGAGGGAGAGTACCCGCGAGCATGGGGGAGTGTCAGAGGAAGAGGGAGAAGCAGGCTCCCCACTGAGCAGGGAGCCCGACATGGGGCTCGATCCCAGGACCCTGAGATCATGACCTGAGCTGAAGGCAGACGCTTAAGTGACCGAGCCACTCAGGTGCCCAAGATATGGGGTTCTTACAAGGTGGTAATCTTCATCATGACATAGGATGGAGTAGGTTCCAGGCTCAGGTCTTGTAAATGTTTTCGCTTCATGAATGTCTAGCAGGACGCTCAAATGTTTGCAGGATGTGAGACAATTCTGCATGCGACTGTCCCCCTCACCCTCTCTGTTACAGTGACAGCTAAGAACACCCCCACAAATTCCCCATTACTAGCCGCAAGATCTTGGGCTCACTTCTGACTTTCGATCTGCTCATCTGGAAAGGGGAGACGGTGACAGCACTGCTAGGGGTGAGAGGGCTTGGTCACAAGCCAGCACAGGGTGGACTGCTATATCCAGCAATCTTCAAAGAAGGGAAACCAAAGCTCAGAGAGATTTGCTCAAGGTCATGAGGCTGGTGAGTGGTGAAGAATCCCCCACCCCCACCCCCGAGGTCTACCTGACCCCAGTTCCAGCCTAGCCTGGTTTTAAGCACAGCCGGCCAAACACTGGCGAAGGTTCGGCAACTGTGTGTGTGGAAACACCTGTCAGGGATTCCTTCTTCCTGCCCGCCCTGCTTTGGACCAGGCTGGGTGCTAAGAATGCCCCATTTTTACCCTATTACCCTTATTTTTTATTTTTTATTTTTTTTAAAGATTTTATTTATTTATGTGACAGACAGACAGCCAGCGAGAGAGGGAACATAGCAGGGGAGTGGGAGAGGAAGAAGCAGGCTCATAGCAGAGGAGCCCGATGTGGGGCTTGATCCCGGAACGCCGGGATCACGCCCTGAGCCGAAGGCAGACGCTTAACGACTGCGCTACCCAGGCGCCCCTACCCTTATTTTTTAAAAAAGATTTTTATTTATTTATCTGACAGAGAGAAAGCACAAGCCGGGGGCGTGGCAGGCAGAGGTAGAGGGAGAAGAAGTCTCCCACTGAGCAGGGAGCCCGATGGGGGACTCGATCCCAGGACCCTGGGATCATGACCTGGCTGAAGGCAGACGCTTAACCGACTGAGTCACCCAGACGCCCTCCTCCCCATTACCTTCATTTTATTGTACTTTCTCCATATTATACATTCTGTCATCACTAATTTTTTATTTTACTTCTCCATGATTTGGCCCCAAAGAATGCGGCCCTGGTTTGGTTTAGTTAGCAGTTAAAGAAGTAGGCTGTGCTGCCGGACCACCTGGGTCCAAAGCCTGGTTCTTGTAGTTGTTAGTTTTGTGCCCTTAGACAAGTTATTTAGCCTCTCTGTGCCTCAGTTTCCTCATTTGTATGAGGAAATTAATAATAATACCTACCTGGTGGGATTGCTGTGAGGATTAAAAGGGCCAGTTTTTGTACAGGCCCAACACAGCGCCTAGAACAAAGTGGTCAATAAATGTCAACTCTTACCGTTATCATCATTCACGAGGGCAGGAATTTTGTCTATCCTACTGTATCCCCCAGGCCTGGCACACAGTCAGTGCTCAATAAATGATCAGTTGAATTCACGAAGCTATTTTAAGATCAGTGGGTTTCTGAGCTTCCATGTGGTCTGCTCTGGGGGAANCAAAGGCAGACGCTTAACCCACGGAGCCACCCAGGCGCCCCACGAAATTGATTTATAATGAAATAATGGCTTTCAAAACGTGGATATACTGGCGTTGAAGACATTACGCAGCAAACAGATATTTGTACCTATTTTATGAATTAAGGGAAGGGATTCGCACGAGAAAAGCATGGAAGTGGAATTTTCCACCATCACCTGAAGGGATCTGCCCTATGTGGGTCCAGTGGACCGTGCCCACTCATGCTTTCACCGAGGCTTATGTGCCGGCTCCCACAGTCCCCGGCAGGAAAGGAGGCAGACACAACCTTCCAGCTTATTTTTTTTTTTAACCTCAGCGGTCTCCAGCACAATAGGACAGGCTGGGACCTGGCCTGGTGTTCATTCTCTGCTCCCGTTCCCACCCCCCACCCCCACCCCACCCC
>NC_048227.1:16754569-16851533 GCF_002007445.2 Ailuropoda melanoleuca | reverse complement strand
CTGGTGAGTGGTGAAGAATCCCCCACCCCCACCCCCGAGGTCTACCTGACCCCAGTTCCAGCCTAGCCTGGTTTTAAGCACAGCCGGCCAAACACTGGCGAAGGTTCGGCAACTGTGTGTGTGGAAACACCTGTCAGGGATTCCTTCTTCCTGCCCGCCCTGCTTTGGACCAGGCTGGGTGCTAAGAATGCCCCATTTTTACCCTATTACCCTTATTTTTTATTTTTTATTTTTTTTAAAGATTTTATTTATTTATGTGACAGACAGACAGCCAGCGAGAGAGGGAACATAGCAGGGGAGTGGGAGAGGAAGAAGCAGGCTCATAGCAGAGGAGCCCGATGTGGGGCTTGATCCCGGAACGCCGGGATCACGCCCTGAGCCGAAGGCAGACGCTTAACGACTGCGCTACCCAGGCGCCCCTACCCTTATTTTTTAAAAAAGATTTTTATTTATTTATCTGACAGAGAGAAAGCACAAGCCGGGGGCGTGGCAGGCAGAGGTAGAGGGAGAAGAAGTCTCCCACTGAGCAGGGAGCCCGATGGGGGACTCGATCCCAGGACCCTGGGATCATGACCTGGCTGAAGGCAGACGCTTAACCGACTGAGTCACCCAGACGCCCTCCTCCCCATTACCTTCATTTTATTGTACTTTCTCCATATTATACATTCTGTCATCACTAATTTTTTATTTTACTTCTCCATGATTTGGCCCCAAAGAATGCGGCCCTGGTTTGGTTTAGTTAGCAGTTAAAGAAGTAGGCTGTGCTGCCGGACCACCTGGGTCCAAAGCCTGGTTCTTGTAGTTGTTAGTTTTGTGCCCTTAGACAAGTTATTTAGCCTCTCTGTGCCTCAGTTTCCTCATTTGTATGAGGAAATTAATAATAATACCTACCTGGTGGGATTGCTGTGAGGATTAAAAGGGCCAGTTTTTGTACAGGCCCAACACAGCGCCTAGAACAAAGTGGTCAATAAATGTCAACTCTTACCGTTATCATCATTCACGAGGGCAGGAATTTTGTCTATCCTACTGTATCCCCCAGGCCTGGCACACAGTCAGTGCTCAATAAATGATCAGTTGAATTCACGAAGCTATTTTAAGATCAGTGGGTTTCTGAGCTTCCATGTGGTCTGCTCTGGGGGAACTGAGAGGTCCAATCCTAGTCCCACAGAAGACCATAAAGGCACAAGGACCATCCTTCACGGAACCAGGGAAGAACATCTCCTGGCCTTGATCCTGCACTTGCTGGAAGGAGAAAGTTCAGATCCTGGGGTGGGGAGCAGGGCAGGCGGGGGGGGGGAGCAAGAGAGAAGAGACTTTGGGGACCCCATGGCATGGACCTGAGAAGGTGACTCGGTGGGAAAAGTATACGTAAAATCAGCCACAAGGAAGTTTCTTTTCTTTCTACATATGACTGTACCCTCATGACATTCCAGGAGATGCCAGGCACACCTATTACAACCCAGTGTGATCAGCGTGAAGTAAACTCAGGGGGCTGGGGAGCTCTCAGGAGGGTACCCAACCCAACGGGGAGTAGGGATGGTGGGGATGGTGTGGGGTGGGGAGAGAATCAGGGCAGGCTTCCTAGAGGCAGTGAAGCCTCAACAAGAGTGACTGAGATGGATGCCTGGGCGGCTCCGATGGCTAAGCATCTGCCTTCGGCTCAGGTCATGATCCCCGGAGTTCTGGATCGAGTCCTGCATCAGGCTCCTTGCTCAGCGGGGAGCCTGCTTCTCCCTCTGCCTGCCGCTCCTCCTGCTTGTGCTCTCTCTCTTTCTCTCTCTCTCTCTGATAAATAAATAAATAAAATCTTAGGGAAAAAAAAAAAGAGTGACTGATCAGAGGGGAGGGGGTGGGGGAAGGGGATAGCCTGGTGATGGGTAGTAGGGAGGGCACGTATTGCATGGTGCACTGGGTGTTATACGCAACTAATGAAGCATCAAACTTTACATCGGAATCTGGGGATGTACTGTATGGTGATTANAAAAAAAAAAAAAAAAAAAAAAAAAAAAAAAAAAAAAAAAAAAAGAGTGACTGAGAGAGACAGCAAGAGACACCCAGCTCCATAAGTTAAACTCTCCAACTCAGGAAAGCCTGGATAGCCCCGTGGAGATGCAAAAGTCCTCGGCTCAAAGGACCAGAGATTCCCAGGCCGAAGGCAGGGTATGCAATCAGGCTGGGCTGGTGGCATCACTGTGTACCAAGGAGATAAATAAAATCTTTTTTTAAAAAAAGAAAGAGGGGCGCCTGGGTGGCTTAGTCGTTAAGCGTCTGCCTTTGGCTCAGGGCGTGATCCCAGCGTTCTGGGATCCAGCCCCGTCAGGCTCCTCCTCTGGGAGCCTGCTTCTTCCTCTCCCACTCCCCCTGATTGTGTTCCCTCTCTCGCTGGCTGTCTCTGTCAAAAAAATAAATAAAATCTTAAAAAAAAAAAAAAAAGAAAAAAAGAAGGGTACATGGCTCCTGCTTACACGTAGACATTAAGATTTTCCAAGCCCTGTAACTTACAATGCCTCTTTAGAGGCATAGTATAGACTTCTTTTTTTTTTTAATTCTTTAATCTAAATAATTTGATATTTAGGGTGATTTTTTAAAAATATTTAATTAATTAATTATTAGAGGGAGAAAGAGAGCGAGTGCACAAGCAGGGAGGGCAGCAGAGGGAGAGGGAGGAGTAGGCTCCCCGCCGAGCAGGGATCCCAATGCGGACTCATCCCAGGACCCTGGGATCATGACCTGAGCCGATGGCAGACAGAGGCGTAACTGACTGAGCCACCCAGGCGCCCCAAGCGGCATAGTATAGACTTCTAGTTAAGCTAAAATTTTTATATCAATTGGGTCATGTCACGGAGCTCAGTGGCAGGAAGGGAGCAATGTCAGCAGTCTGACGGTCTAGTGTGAGCCATCTCACACATCTCACATCTTTGGTCTCTAAACTGACCAAAATCATCTACTTCTTATTATCACCATAATTCGCAACAACTTCAGTAGTACAATATGCCTCCCTTGCCCCTCGGTACCTAGTATACACCCACGCATGCATGAAGAACAGAACCAGGTGAATTTCAGAAATACCTGAAGCAACCATAATAGCCACCTACTCAGCTCATATTACCATATGTTCTCCATTCAATTTCACTTTGTAAACCCAGCTTGAGTAGTAAAAAATACATACATACAAAAAAAGTACATACATAACAGCAATGTTTATCTTCGTAAAATGATGATATTGACCTCCAGTGAAGAGTCGTGTCTCTTCAAGTCTCAAATCCATTTCTCACTGGGACCGTGGTGCCTGATGTCCAATGCTGTCCCTTCTGTGTTCACAGGCTCACCTTCTCTGCTGGGCAGTCTGCCATGTGCTGGGTGCAATAAACACACAGAGGTCTTTAATGTCCAGCTGTCTGTTCAAATAACCAGGTGGATGGGGCACCTGGGTGGCTCAGTTGGTGAAGCATCTGCCTTCGGCTCAGATCATGATTGCAGGGTCCTGGGATCGAGCCCTGAATGGGGGGAAAAAGAATCCACACTCAGAGGGGAGTCTGCTTCTTCCTCTCCCCTTGCCCCTCCCCCTGATTGTGTTCTCTCTCTCAAATAAATGAATAAAATCTTAAAAAAAAAAAACCCATGTGGACAATATCACCTTGTAATTTCTGGTAAGGGTTTCTTGGATAGGACCACAATCCTTGATTGTATGGATTCCAGTCCAGGTTTTATGTGATTTAGCTGACTCTGTCTAACCACTCCTGGATGGTGAGGTGCTCCTGGGACCCCCTCTAGAAGTGGCATCCTGCCTGAGGGACGTCAAGAGAATCCTGGGGCTCCCTCAAAGCGATCTCTGAGTACTTGCTTCGTGGCCTGGTCGATCTGATACATCATTCTACACTAAGGGAGGAAACTCCATCCAAATAATATATTCAAATAGTAAAGACCATCACCTTGCAGGTTGAGTGGGTGGTGGAGCGTAGGGAATGGCTGTGGAGCCCAGGGCTCGTCAGGGGAAGGATCTGGCGCCCCTTGCACCAACCGCCCCCTTCCCTGGAGCCCTACTGTTGGTGGTCCCAGGTCCCAGGGGTTCCTGTGACTTGAGAAGCTGCTGCCACCCACGGAGCACGAGCCCCAGGCCAATCTTTCTAAGCAAAATTATTGTATTGTAGTTACTGCAATAAAAAGAGAGGGGAGACTAGGGGATGGAATGTGTACCACACTCTCCAGAGTGGTCCTACCCTAGACTGGGATTATGGAAAATGTATACTTTCTCCATTACAGATTCTAGATCTCGGCAATGTGTGGCTTCCTACAGTGTAGAGCTATTTTAGAAGCGAGGGGGATTAAAGCAATTTTTTAAGAGTTAATGTATTGTATCCCCTTCCTCCCTTGGGTTCCAGACACACAATGCCACCTTCTGGTCATGCTGTGGCTTCTTTTTACGTGTTGGGGACGAAAAGCAGTAAGCGTGGACAGCTTGCTCCGCCTGCCTCCCATGGGAGGTCGGATCGGACTGACCAGCCTGTCACCAAACCAAATGAGACCTGGTTCCCCCAGTGCTCAGCAAGCCAATGAAAACTGACACCGAGCTTCTGCAGTGAAGGCTATTTATCGGTGTGGTGCCATTCAGGGAGCTGATGCTCCAAATCCCAGACTCCTTGATGGCTTACAAGCGAGGGTTTCTAAGGGCAAAATTGGGGGTGGGGGGTGGGGGTGGGGGGAGGGTCTTCTGAGAAGGTGGATGCTGTTGATTGGAGGCCCATGAAGTCATGTTAACACATGTGACTTCATTGCTTCTGTGCTGCTTTGTCCGGTCCCAGGAAGGTCTGTTTGTTCCATCTTTTGAGGGGCTTGGAATCTGAAACATATCTTTGTTCTTTAGACTGGAGATTTCATGAGGTGCATCTGGTCCTCAGGTGCTCAGGAGCGGGCCCATGAGCCACCCGTGTGTGCTCAGACTACTTGTATGTTCATAAGCTAGTTGGGTTGAATTCCTTCACATTCCTTTGAATGATAAGCCAGCATTCCTGTCTCTTGGGTGCCGGGGGATGATACGACCTCTAGTTAGTTCTATCATCAGAACTAACAAGATGGATGTGGGCTTCAAGGCTTTTTTTGTTTTGTTCAAGTGGGTGATGGGTAGGCATGAACAGGGACAAGGTGAGAGAGGGGTAGCTGGCTTTCATAGAAGGTGCCCGAAGCCCCTTTGTAAAAAGCCAGTTCTGAGTGGGGGAGAAAGCAAAGAGAGGGGAGAGATGTGAGCATTGCCCTCAGCAGTGGAACTCTGTGAAGAGAGGGATTTGTTAAAGGATTGTTAGGGAGTCATGCTATGTAACTCCCTCTGCGTGTCCTCGAGAGACCTTCAGTCACGAGCCCTGTGACTTCAAGGCTTTTTAGAAAGGATTTCAGTTGTGATGCTCTGAGGCAGTGAGACTAAAAGATAGACCAGAAGGGCCCAGTCTTCTTTGCCACTGTGGCTTTCTTACAGAAAGGGACTCTGCTGCCCAAGCAAAGGGAGTGTTCTTGTCAGCACCACAATTCTAAGTCTCCCCATATAATTTAGTGGGTTCTGGTTTACACATCAGTCTCTTGTGAGTTGCATCAGTGTGATCAGTGTGAGTCTACCCTCAGAGGTTGCTAGCGACATGGAATTTCTGGTTCTGCAGAGCTGAGGACCAAATTCTATAGCAGTCACCCCCACAAAGCTGCTGCCCCCTCAATGGTCCTTCCTAAGCAGACAGAACACCTTCATTATCTCTTTGATCCAACAAATATTTTTGTTATGTGCCAGGCACACGTGCTAAAGATACAGTGATGAACATAAAGGGGTATGAGGCCAGCCTTCATGGAGGTTATAACATGAGAGGTGAGAGGTAGGACAGACATAAATTTTGGCATAAACAAATGTAAAATCATGACGTTGTGTTACCGTCGCAATTACAGGAGGTCCACACGGTGTTCTTGAGGGATCATGACCCAAGGATTTGACTCAGTCAGGGAGATCTGAAGATGAGTAGGAGACTTGGAAGTAAACAGGGGAGGGAAATGTGCTCCACAAAGCCTTTGCAGAGAAGGGGGAGGACCATGGCACTTATGGAAGACCTAAAGAAGAGGCTGGAGGGGAGAAGGGAGGTGGAGAGGGTGGGGAGAGGAGGTGGTGGGGCCAGGTGATAGAGGGGCCAGCTCATGCACACCTTTGCTTTTTAAGAAGAGTGCTCCTGGGATGCCGGGGTGGGGGGGGTGGGAGGGGTTGCGGCTCAGTCCCTCAAATGTCTGCCTTCAACTCAGGTCATGATCCCTGAGCCCCGCAAGGGGAATCGCCATTCAGCTAGGAGTCTGCTTCTCCCTCTCCCTCTGCCCTTCCCCTGTTCATGACCCCTCTCTCTCAAATAAATAAGTAGAATCTTAAAAAAGGAAGAGAAAAGGGAAGAGAGGAGGGGAAAAAGAATGCTCTGGACAAATGGGGGAGGGCAGACAATTCAAGAGGCTATACTCGGTCTTACTGAGTATGATCAGAGATATTACACTTCCCAGAAAAATCCTTACATTGGCCACAAGAGGACATGCATGAGGCTGTTCGTGGGGACGCTGTTTGCTGCAGCCAGTAGTTGGAGGCAAGTTAGATGTCCATCACCATGGGTCCAGGTAACTACAGTGTGAGTGTCCATTATGAAATATTGCACAGTTATTCTAAGTAACAGGCACACACGGCAACAAGGATAAGTCTTGAAAGTATAGTGCTGAGTGGGGAAAAATAAGAAACTGAATGAGCTTTAGAGCACAATCCCGTTTAGGTAAATTAAAAATACATGCACACTAGACAACATGCATGTTTGACAAAGACACTCTTACACACACCGGGGAAGGGAGGAGGATACAGAAAAGAGATAAAGGCCATAAACAGATAAAACAAGAGAGAGGGTAGACAGAGCCCAATAATGATAGTCTGTCGTGAAGCGAGCAATGAGTAGCCCTACCTCTACATCTGGAAATAAACAATTAACAAGTCTTGCAGTTGTTCAGTCAAGTGTCAAGGCCCATTAAACTATGGCACATGTGGTGGAGATGAAAAATGGATGGAGTATGTGAAATGAATGAAACACAGAAAGCATATTTAACAGTGCCGGGTACACAGTAAGCGGCCAACAAGTGTGAGCTGTTACCATATATTATTTCACCAATCAACGTGGAATTTCTTGGTCAGCGCTAGGAAATTTAGTGGTAGATCCCTTCCATTCATTCCCCTTAGGAGGGTGACCTTGCCTAAAGCAATGCATTCTTGACTAATAATACCCTTTTCTCCACTCCCTTTCCGTCTTCAAAAACCTTTCCTTTTCTTCAGCGTGGTGGAACTCCTTTCCCCTTGTCAGATGGGATGCTGCTGCCTGATCCATGAATCTTAAATAAACCCAATTTCACCTTTTAAGTTACTCAGTTGAATCTTTGTTGTTTAACAGTAGAAACATCAAAGATTACAGATAAATTCAAACAGTTGTGAGCCCCAAATCTCTCGGGAGGAGTAACTAAGGTCCATAGCTGACATTCCGGAGAAATAGCTCCTGAGACCTCTACAAATGCAAAATTTGTGAAATCCTTGCCAGATAAGCTTCTTAAAATTCAGGGTGTAGAGCTGCGACTGGAGAGATGGTCATTGCCACTCATTGAGATAGAGACGTCAAAAAGAAAAACAAACTTGATGGCAAAAAATGATGTGTTAATTTGGGGCTGAAATAGTTTGTGTCGAAGTCTGAGATTCTTCTAAGTGCATACAAAAATATTGAGGGCCTATGGTGTGCCCTCACAGGTACTACGAGTGCTAGGTATTGGGAATACAAAGGTGAAAAAAACAGATGGTTCTAACCTTACTGAGCTGGCAAGTGTAACAAATAAAGGATATAAAATGTAATTTTAAACTTTGGTAGGGGTTATGTAAGAAATTATAAGATACTAGGATGTAAACTAATGTAGTTTAATATTTACTCATGTCCTTAACACGTTCCTGGGAATGTAAAAGTGCCATTTCTGGGTCTACGGATCTGCTTGTTTTAATTTATTTAAACATTAAAAAAAATAGACGTTATCGTTTTGGAGCAGTTTGAAGTTTAAAAAATTATTTTGATTATCTTACAGAGGCTTGGGGGAATGAGAAAGGACACTGAAACACAAGGGCTCTAGTTCGTTAAAATGTTCAGCCGGCGAATCGGGCATAGCGTTATAAGGTAAAAACTACATATCCCAAGGAGCAGCGCGGCACGTCACAGAGGCAGGACGGCGTATGCGTGGGGGGGGGTTCGCGCTGCGTCTGGCTCATAAAAGGAAAAAAGCGTGTGTGGTTCTCGACGTGCCGCGAATCTTCGAACGTAAGCGCGTTTTGATCTTAAGGCTTTGAAAAGCATTCGAGGGACGCGCCCGCGCCTGCCGTCGTAATTTCCAGCGCGACGTGCCTATTCCGCCCCGTGGCTTGGCAGGTGGGGATGGGTCGCGGTGTGGGGCCCCCGGGGAATGGCGGGAGCGGAGGGCCAGGGTCCCTCCCGGTTGGTCCCCATTCCCGGGCCTCCCTGAGGCGGCTCTCTAGGGGCGGTGCGCACGCGCCCTGGGCGGGGAGAGGTGGAGCTCGGGGAGGGAGGGCCCGCGCCGGCGGTCTTTGGGATTTGCGCGTGCGCTGGCCGGCTCGGCGAGGACGGGAAGCGGGCGTGCGCCGTGCGGGGCGCGAAGGCGGCGGAGGCGGCGGAGGCGGGGTACTCAGGTCAGGTGCGAGAAGACAGTGCCTGAGGATGAGCTCCTGTTAACGAGATAAATTTACTTGCCCTCCAGAGACTTCCAGTTGCCGCCCCATCTTTCTGCGCCCGCTTGCAGCGTGAGGTTTCAGCCTCTAGCTGGCGCCTCATCTCCAGGTCTCTGAACCCGCCCCAGTCTAGGCCCTCGCCGCTCCCCTGAAATAGCACTTTGTAGAAGCTACCAGTGATCTCTCGGTCGCCAAATTCAGTGTTAAGTTCCTTCTCACTCCTGTAGCAGTGCTCGATGCGGCCGTCACTGCCCTTCCTTGAAGCACGTTCTTCACTTGATTTGTGGAACCTTCTCCTTTTTAGCCTCAGCTCTCTGCTTTCCCCTCTGCTGATTTCTTGTTCTTTATCTTTTTTTTTTTTTTAAAGATTTTATTTATTTATTCGATAGAGATAGAGACAGCCAGCGAGAGAGGGAACACAAGCAGGGGGAGTAGGAGAGGAAGAAGCAGGCTCATAGTGGAAGAGCCTTGTGGGGCTCGATCCCATAACGCCAGGATCACGCCCTGAGCCGAAGGCAGAAGCTTAACCGCTGTGCCACCCAGGCGCCCCTCTTGTTCTTTATCTTTAATGGTGGTTCTGCCCCAAGACCTCATCCTAATCCCTTCTCTGAGTCCACTTCCTAGGAGCTATCCATTTCAAGACTTGAAGTACAGATACCGTCTATTGTGTTCTCCAATTTTGATCTTCAATCCAGTGCTCTGCCTTGAACTCCAGATTCTTATATTCACCTCTCAAATGACATCTCTTAAAATGTCAAATCGGCATCTCACATATGTCCAGAACTGAAATTTTGAGTTTTACCCCTCACATACCTTTACCTTCCCCAGTCTTCCCGTTCTTTTAGTTGTTCAGGCTAAACACTGGTTTTTGTGCCCCCGTCCCCTTTCCTTCTCCAGCGTAGTAGTGCGATGTTTGCCTTTGAGGCTTTGAAGTTTCACTACCAGCACTTATTCTCTCGAAGAGATATTCTCCCAAAGAGATATTCTCTTTGGCACTTAGTCCTTTTTGCCTGGGAATTTGTGTTTTCAGTTCTTCAATATTCCCTGTCGTTGTTTATTCAAATTTATCCGTGTATCTATTGTGTTCTCTGTGTCCCTTTTAAAGTGTTTACTTCACCGACCATAAGTATAAGTATATGGAACTATTTGTTTAATGTCTGTGTTCCTTTCTGGACTGGATTTCGTAAGCAAGGCAGGGACGTTTTGTCTCATTCACTACCGTATATTTCTCATGCCTGGCACAGAGAGTAGGTATTTGACAAATATTATTGAGTGAATGAATTTATAGAGAAGTACCTCTTCTCCATAGATGGGGAGTCGATTGTCCCTCCTAGAGTATAATAGCAACTAACTGGGGAGCCTGGGAACACAAGCAGGGGGAGTGGGAGAGGAAGAAGCTGGCTCCCAGCGGATGATCCTGATGCGGGGCTCGATCCCAGGACTCTGGGATCACACCCTGAGCCGAAGGCAGCCACTTAACGACTGAGCCACCCAGGCACTCCTCAGGTCTTAATCTTAGAGTCATAAGTTCGGGCCCCAAGTCGGGCCTGTCATCGGGCTCTATGCTGGGCATGGAGCTTACTCAAAAAAAAAAAAAAAAAGACAACTAATTTTTTTTTTTCTGGGGTTGGAGAAAAGGTATTGACTAGCCCAGCTTCAGAATGGTTGAAAGACGATTTTAAGAGATTTTCACGATTCAGTTTGGTTCAGTAATCTATTCTGAAGACTTAATAGGTGCCAGGCCCTATGCTAGTTGCTGGGAACGTAAAGACGAATACAGCTGCATGTCAGTCTTCTAAGAGCTCATGGTCTGCAGGAGAGACAAGTAAGTGAAACAGTCTCTCAGCATCTGTGTGACAAGTCCAAGAACGGCGCAAGAAGTTTGTGCACTGTCCTTTGGAAGTTTTGACTGCCATTGGCCTCAGGGCAGATGAGTGGGGCCTGGGGCAGCCAGATCCCCCTGCCATTCTCTTCTGGCTGTGAGCAGCTTTGTTCTTTTACAGCAGTATGCCACACAAATGTGACCGTAAGTATTCTGTTCTGTGTGCGCCATGGTGTGAAAAAGATCGGCAAGTGCTGCGTTAGAAGAGTTAACTTTGCTGCCAGTTGATTTGGACCCTGAAAGATGGGCAAATTCGAGACCCAGAGGGAAGTGGGGGAAGGACCAAGGGGCATGTCAGGCAGGCCTGACGGAAGCACAGAAGTGTGTGCTTGCTTGGGATGCGGGCCCTGGAATTGCTCACTCTGGTTACTGTGTGCTGGTGCTGTTCGAGAGGGGCTGGCTGTCCGGGATCTGAAGCAGTGTCTTGAAAGTGGTTTGTGGGAGCGCCTGGCTGGCTCCGTCAGAGGAGCATGCGTCTCTTGGTCTTGGGGTCGAGAGTTCAAGCCCCATGTTGGGTACAGAGGTTGCTTAAATAAATAAACTTTTAAAAAAAATCTAAAACAAAAAGTGCTTTGTAAACCACAGTGTGTGTTTTATAAATACCTGGCCCAACCGTGAGACACCCTGTTCTCAGTGGGTAGGTCCATCAGCCTCCATAGTTTCAGTGACCCAACTTTCTAGAGCTGGAAATGGGGACATGCAGTAAGTCACAGGCCTTTTTAACCCCATTTCTAAATTTATATACAAGTGGTCTTACAAAGAGTTTATTTATTTATTTATACCAACCAGTATGGAACCTTGATTTTTAACATAATTTCTGCACATCTGGAGTATGAGAGTAATCCTTTTACAAATGGAACCGATTGCTAGAATAAAGGACGACAAAACCACACTGGTATTTCATGTGACTCCACTGGAGTGTAAGCTTCAAATCCAGCCAAGAAGTTTGTTACAATCTCTTTCAGCTTAGCACCTGACTGTTCTGAGATCCTTTCATCAGTCCTTATATTGCCCAACAGGGCTTGGTGCTGGCTGACAACATGAGCCAGGCACACAGGCTCAAACTCCGTGATCTTGCTGGGCTCCAATTTATCAAGACACCCTCTTAGACCCGCATAAATAACAGCCCCTTGTTCTTCAGTAGCCGTGGGAGAATACTGTTCTTGGTTCGGCAGCTCGGTGGAACACCACGACTCAAGAGCTGTTGAGTGGCAGCATTAGGGTCAGAACCGAGCTGGGCAGAAGCAGCAACCTCGCCATACTGAGCCAATTCGAGCTTCGTGGTAGCTGCCGCCTGCTTCATGGCCCGGTTTGGGGAGCAGATCCCACACGGGACACAGACAAACCAACGTTGATGGCAGGGCAGGTACTTTCGTAGAACAGTTCTGTTTCCCGGAAGATCTGTCCGTCGGTGATGGAAATGACATCTGTTGGAACATAAGCAGCACATCACCAGCTTGTGTTTCTATGACTGGTAAAGCAGTCAAGGAGCCACCACCGAAAGAATCGTTCACTTTGGCTGCTCTCTCTGGCAGACGGGAGTGTAGGTAGAACACTTCACCAGGGTAGGCCTCTCGATCAGGGGGCCGGCGGAGCAGCAGAGACATCTGACGGTGAGCAACGGCCTGTTCGGATAAGTCTTTGTAGATGATCAAAGCATGTTTGCCATTCTATCTAACATATGCTCCCGCAGAACAGCCAGAATAAGGGGCTGGGTACGGAAGGTGAACAGAGGTATCAGCTCCGAGAATATGCTCTTCAAGTGTAGAGGGCTCTTCAGCGGTGCCAGTCTTCTGAAGACGAGCGTTAGAGGCATGGAAGTTCCTTGCAGCAGTGAAGGGTGATCCCAAAGCATTTTCGGAGACCAGCCCGGCCCGCCGAGGGAGGGCGAGGGCCATGGCTGCGGCGACGCGCACGGAGAGCGTCTTTGCATCTTCTCCTCAGTGATTCCCCTGCAGCCGCAGCCTCCGGACTCAACTGCCTTACAAAGATTTTAAATGAATCTTTGAAATGAAATGAACGCAAATGAATCTCCTATAGAATTTTGATGTATCATCTGCATTGGAAAAAAATATCCAATTTACGTCACTCCGGGATTTGTGGTCTCTGTGTCTGTGGACTAGAAGCCAGTTTGTTGAACATTGAACCAGCAGGATTTGGATATTGATCATACTGAGGGCTGTTTGAGCCTTAACATGAAGGTCGTAGAGTCACATCTGGATTTGAATCCCACTTCTACCCGTTATTACTTGCGTGACCTGGGTAAAGTCACTGATTTCTCCAACACTCCGGCTTCCACAGTGCGAAATGAAGAGTACAGTGCTTACTCTAGACCGTTAGGAGAGTTAGAGAGGGTCAGCTACATAAAAGTGCTTAGCACATAGTAGGTATTCAGTAAGGACTGATTACCTTCATGTTTCTACCTCTTTTTTTTTTTTTAAGATTTTATTTATTTATTTGACAGACAGCCAGTGAGAGAGGGAACACAAGCAGGAGGAGTGGGAGAGGAAGAAGCAGGCTCCCAGCAGAGGAGCCTGACGTGGGGCTCGATCCCAGAACCCCGGGATCGCGCCCTGAGCCGAAGGCAGACGCTTAACGACTGCACCACCCAGGCGCCCCTATGTTTCTACCTCTTTACCAGATGCCATCATGAATCACCGTCTTACTGGTGATACTTTGAGTATCAGTGATCTTAATAACCTAACGGTTGATGATTTCCCCCAGCTGAAATTGTTCTGCTTCTGTGATCTCTTTTGCTATTGAATAAGCCGAGCTGGTTACAAAGCTTGAAATTCGAAGGGAGAGCACAGATTTCAGAGTTTGCAGTTTTGCAACTACCTGTATTTCCCGAGTTACCGGGCATCGTTTAACCAGTCTGAACTTCAGTTTCCCCAGCTGTAAAGAGGGTGTGCTTATGGGAAGGCTGTAAGGTTTCAGTGAGAATCCCCTGTGTAAGCTTTGGTCTAGAAGCATGGTAGATTCTAGGGGAAAGAAATCAGCATCTCCTTAGTTTTTTTCAAACCAATTGATGAATATCGATTGGTGGTGGTGGTGGCCAGATTGAGAGTATGGCATCTTAATGTAGGGTCTTAGATGCCTTCCTTCCCTTTGAGAACAAAGCTCTTATTGTCTTAAGCCCTGTAGGATTAATGTTATAGGGGTTTAAGCATAGGATGTTTGGATTTGTTTGTATGAGGCCTTGGCTTCTAGGGAAGGGGCTAGAGAGCGGGTTTGACTGGGTGGTTAGCAGTTAAAAGTCCTTTGTGCCTAGAATTACGTATTAGACGTCTCAGTTGCAGTTAACAAAAAGTGAACCCAAACTAGTCGAAGCAGAAAAGGAGTATCTGTTAGACTCTAACTGAAAAGGCCTGGGTATAGATAGCAGCTTCAGGCACGATTATATCCAGAAACCTATGTCCCCAGGACTTTTTATGTCTTTCAGTGCTATTTCTCTCCATGTTGGCTTCTCTCTCAGGCAGGCAAAAGCCTCCATCAGTTCCAGGCTTCCCTGCTACTCTCTTCACAACCAACTGAAAGAAGGTATCTCTTTGTAGATGGCTCCCAGCAAAAGATCTTAAGTTGAGTTGGACCAGACTGGGTCACATACCTCTTCCTGAGCCAGTCATAGTGGTCAGGGAGAAGGGAACACTCACATCTTTGGAGGCAAGGCGAAGGACAGTCTCCCAAAGAGGAATTGGAGTGCTGTTACCAAAATGGAGAAAAGGTGATGGGCAGAATGCTCAGAGGTCGCTTCCTGTAGTGGTGGAGTAGCTCGTATCAGGCCAGCCCTCCTGCAAATGATTATAAACTGCGCGCCCGCACACACAAAACAAACAGGCAAAAAACACCCCCCTAACTGGACTAAGTGGAGCAGGAGTAGATGCCCGGAAGAAAGGGGTGGCTCTGGTGAATCTCCTGATTGTTTGCTGTTGTTGTTAATGCCTTGTCACACGAGAAAGACTCATCTAGGAAACAAGATAGCCACGCAGGAGGAATTCCAAATTCTTGATATAAAAGTCATTTAACCTAAATGTCCCATCAGCTGGTGAGTGCAAAAACAGAATGAGGTCTGTCCATACGATGGGATATCAGTCAGCCGTAAAAGGAGTGAAATACTGACACATGTACACTACTGGTGAACCTTGAAAATATTGTGCTCAGCGAAGGAAGCCAATCTCCACAGGCCGCATGCTGTGTGATGCTGCGTCTGTCAAGTGTCCAGAAAAGACAGATCTGTGAAGTCCAGAACGTAGAATAAACAGTTACCCGTGGCTGGGGGGAGGGAGGACTGGGGAGTGACTGCAGATGGGCACCGGCTTTGGGAGGTCATGAAGATATTCTAAAATGAGGTAGTGGTGATGGTGGCACAGCCTTGTGACTGGACTAAAAAGCCACTGAATTGAATGTGAAGGAAGCCAAGTAAGCGCCTGGGGAGGTGCCCAACATCATCAGCCACCGAAGTCTAGAGTAAAACCACGGTGGAAATCCACTTCACGCTAGCGAGAATGTCTAAACACTTGTTTTAAATAAAATGAAGATGACAACACTGTACATGGCAAGAATGTCAAGCAACTGGGGCTTCCATTGAGAATCGTGATGGCATTAGCTGGGGCCCTTGGACTCTGATAACTGGCAGCTTGGGCTGGAAGCCACTTCCTCCCAGCTTGGAGCTCTGGCCTTTCCATTGGGTATGGTTCCATGCCCTGTGCTTTGTTCCCAGAGGCTCTGGCGTTGCGGGTGTTTCCTGGGGGCAATTCAAGTCCTCGACTGACTGGATCTGGAGCTAGTTCGTTGTAAAACTGTGAAGTGGGTGGTTCTCCCAAGCCAGGCACCGCCCAGGAGGCGGGGCTCAAACAGGAGAGCCCTACTCAGCCGTGTGGACTCCACGCGGCCCATCACGTCAGGCTTGCTCTCCTCGGGCTTGGGATGCATCAGAGTTTTCTTGTGCTTGGGCCTTTGACGGCTTCGCTCACTTTAGCATAGTCCCTGTTTTTTTCCCAACAGTTCCCTGACCCCCATGTCCAGACAAGGAGTGGGTAGCTCGTGGTCACTCGGCGTACACGTCGTGCCAGGCACCGCCTGGACCTTCCTTATGTTGTGAATCCTCAGGTGGGTGCTCTGGTTTACTCAGCCTCGGAAAAGGCTCAGGAGTTCCCCAAAGGTGGGTCTGTGGCCTCATGAGAACTTGGTAGCTGTCCTGTCCCTGTTCCCCTTCTTGGAATGCCCCGAAAGTACGCATGTCGGTTCATTTGTCTGCTGGCTATCTTGCAAGCGGCGTATTTCATTTCTTTGTATGAGTTTATACTGCTCTGAGAGCTGGGCGTGCTGCCTCCTCCTGTGTTTCCCAGAGTACTTGCTGACAAACAGCTGCCAAGCCCTCCCTAGTTCAGGCTTCATTTTGGGTGCCAAGAGACGAGGATGAGTAAAACTCTGTTCTTGTACTTCAGGGCTGGGAATGTGAGAGGTGAACTCCCACACAAATAGAAGCCAGTTTTACAAGAGCGTATGCACGCTGATCGCCGTTATATTGCACGTGAAGGGAGTGGCACACAGAATGAAAATCATTTTAGGTTGCTGGGACTTGCTTTAATGGTTCTTTAATATTGTCATACTATTTTTTTTCCTGTTAATTAAGAAAAAGTGGAAGGAGCAGTGTGGCCAGAGTGCCCTGGGGAGCCAGGGGAGTTCCTGACTGCTGCGTGGTTAAGGAGTGCCCCCCAGGAAGAGGGGGCATAGAGCAGAATGAACATGCTGGTGTTTGTCTCTTCTGTCCTGGGGGAAGGGGCATCCGGGTAGTGGAAGACCTTGACCGGCCACTTGCTGAGTTGGTGACCGAGTGGTTCCAGAGATGGCAGCGGTTTTTCATAAACTCATGAAGTGAGGTTTTCGCAGGCAGGGCTCTACCCCGCAGGCAAGGCGACCCTCCAGGGCACCATCACCCGTGTCAGCACTTCTCAGGATTTCACACTGGATAGAAACGAGGGGAGATGAAAGCCTTTGAAAAACCATCGGTAACCGTTCATACGTGAGGGGATCCCGATAATTGGTGTAGGGGCTGGGTGTCGGAGGATGAAGGTCTCCAGAAATGGGGCCCACCTCCCCACTGCTGCCTGCTTTGGTGTCTGAGCTACTCCCTCCCCTCCAGGCCACGTGGGTCAACTTTTCCAGCTAGTGCGCTGTTCAGTGTCCACCTCCATCTCTTGTGTGTGTCTGTCTTGCATCTTCCGTTTGCAAACGGTTTGATGAGATACCACGCTTCTTTCCCCCTGTGTTTCCATGGGATGCCTCTGGAGAAACACCAAAGAAACAGTAGAGGTTGCTTCTGGGGGTGGGAGATTTCATTGTACTTCTGGTATCATCTGAATTTTTTTATTATGTGCATATATTTCATATATATGTATATATTACAGTATTCTTTTTCTTAAGAGAAACAGGCTTTGTGCCCAACCACAATGAGGCATAGAGATGGGATGATATTGTGATGTGATGAGAGCCCCAACTAAGACAGTGACAGGTGTGGTGGAAGGGAGGGGCTGGGTTTGAGAGAAATTTCTGAGGCAAAATCCCTAGAATTTGAAGAGGGTGGATCAGGGAGGTGGGGGTTGTAGATGATCGAGAAGGAGGAATGGGTGACTCTGGGATTTGCAGCCTGGGAAGCTAGCTGGACAGTGATGGATGCCATCAGCCCACATCTGGAAGGCAGGGCAGAGCAGGAAGTATGAGGTGTCTGGTTTTGGACATACTGATTTTTTTTTTTAAGTTCTATTGAGCTAAAATTCACATACCGTATAATTCACCCATTCAAAGTGCACGATTCATTGTTGGGTTTTTAAAGGTATATTCATAGACTTGTACTACCATCCATTATTTAATTTTAGGATATTTACTGGATGCGTTGATTAAAAGTGTTTTTAAACTGTAGACTGTTTCTAGCATACAGAAGTAGAGCGGCTCGTGGAAGGAATGTCTCTGTCGAACGTAGGGGTTTGGGGTCTTCTCCGACAGAGTTGTCCAGCCGGCATGAGCATAAGGTTCTGAATCTTGGGGAAGTCATAGGGGCTGGCTGTAGATTTGGGAGTTGGTACCGTGTGGTTCATAGTTGATAATGAGGTAGGCTGCAGGAGCCAGGGGAAAAGCCTACACTTAACAACAAAATTTGGAATAGTTGATGTGGGAAATTTGAAATGGACCTAATGGCAGGTGGGGGGTCAGGGCAGGAGAGAGATGGTGTGTGAAGTAGAAAAATGTGAAGTTCCTGCCAAGTCCTTGAGCGGATCTCTCAGTGGTGGTTATTGGTGTCAGGGGATTGTTGATGGAAGCAGAGATGTGTGCGCTTGCCTGGGGAGCTTCCGGTCCGCTTGGGGGAGAAGAAGCCAGTGTATGAGGTGGAGTCCAATAAGAGACAAGTTTGGCTTTTTAGGGACCATCCAGCAGAACCCATCTCAAGCTGATCCTTGGAAGTGCAACGTTTGTATCCTTGGTGAGGAGGGCCATGCCATGGACTGCACTGGGGAGGGCAGAAGCCACACTGAAGTGGGTTGAAAAGTAAAATGGGGGTGAGGTCGAGAGGCACATGCTTGGACAACTTAAGTTTTTCTGTGAAGAGAAACAGGGTGGGGAGTTGGAGGTGAGTGGGGATTGGAAGCCCTTCATTTTTTTTTAAGATGGGCTCTCCTGAAGTATGCTCGTTTTGCTCCTACCGCACGGGAAAGGGGTATCAGATGGCCCAAGAGGAGATGGGGTCCAGAGCCCAGAGGAGGGGCTGCGCTTCAGTAAGCGCGGGGCCAGTCCTTCCCGCTCGGAGACGCAGAGGTGGCAGGCGCTGCTGCACGTAACTCAGTGTGTTGATGGTGGGAACAAGGTCTCTGGCTTCTCTTCTGAGCAGAGTAGGAACCTAGGACTTGAGCTGGGGAGGGGGGCCCAGACCCAGGTCTGAGGGCAACAGCAGGGCAACAGCAAACGCACTGAGGAAGTTTGAAGTGTCGGACAGAATCACTGGGAAGAATAACCAATTTACGTGGTCAACCCCCCATGTCCAGCTTGGGGCTTGCCCCAGTTTTACTCTGTGCTGTGTGGGCAGGTAGAAGGCAGGTGGTTCCACCCAGGATTCCTGCTTTAGTTAACAGGAAAAAGAACAACCCTCTTCCATGCTAATCCATCCCTTCCTGGGATCTTTCTACAGAGCATCCCAAGCAGTCAGAGAAAAATAGATACATTGAACTGCATAAAAATTTAAAAATGTGTTTCAGAGGACAAAATTCAATAATAAAAGAGACGAGTAACTCAGTAAAAATGGGTAAAGGGCAGTCCTCCAAAGAAGACACACAGATGGCTAATAAACATGTGAAAACATGTTCGGCATGGGCATCGTTACCCACTGGGGAAGTGTAAATCAAAACCGCTCGTTAACATTTCACAGCCCACCAGGATGGCTGGCATCAGAAAGACAATCAGACACATTGGGTCGGAACTGTCAACCCTCAGGCATTGCTGATGGGAATGTAAAATGGTGCAGCCACTTTGGGAACAGTCTGGCAGCTCCTTATAAGTTTAAACATAGAATGACCTTCCGGACACCAAGCAAACTCACCCAGCAATTCCATTAGTAGGTAGACCCAGAAAATGAAAACATGTCCACGGAAAAACTTGTCCACGAGTGTTCGTGATAGCATTCTTCTTCTTTTTAAAATATTTTATTTTTATTTTTATTTTTTTTAAAGATTTTATTTATTTATTCAACAGAGATAGAGACAGCCAGTGAGAGAGGGAACACAAGCAGGGGGGAGTGGGAGAGGAAGAAGCAGGCTCATAGCAGAGGAGCCTGATGTGGGGCTCGATCCCATAACGCTGGGATCACGCCCTGAGCTGAAGGCAGACGCTTAACCGTTGTGCCACCCAGGCGCCCCTAAAATATTTTATTTTAAAGCAATCTCTACACCCAATGTGGGGCTTGAACCTACAACCCTGAGATCAAGAGTTGCGTTCTCTACCAACTGAGCCAGCCAGGCGCTCCTCATAACAGCATTATTCTCAGTAGCCAAAAAGTGAGCACAAGTGAACCAAATATCCATTGGCTGATGGATTAATATACACAATGTGGTGTATGCAAACAAAGGAGTATTATTCCACAATAAGAAGAAAAGAAATACAGAATGGGCAAATCTATAGAAACAGAAAGTAGGTTAGGGTTTGCCTAAGACTAGGGGATCCGGGTGGGGAGGCGTATCTATCTAAAATTAACAAGCCTTTAGACTTGGATTCTGGCTATTTCATTTAAATGGACTCATATAATATGGAGTCTGTTGCGTGTGGCTTTTACTTAGCATAAGGTTTTCAAGGTTCATGTGTTGTAGCACAGATCAGGACATCACCTCCTTTCATTGTTGAGTAATACATTCCTTTGTGTGACTAAAACCACTCTATCCATTCACATTTCTCCACACCCTCCCCGACACTTGTTACTGTGTCTCTTTTGGATGATAGCCATCCTGATGAGGGTGAACTGATAACCTCCTAGTGGTTTTGATTCGTGTTTCCCTGATGGCTAACGATACTGATGGCTAACGATACTGAGCATCTCTTCGTGGGCGTCTTGGCCATTCATATATTTTCTTTGGAGAACGGTCTATTCAGATCATTTTTGTATATGGTCTGAAGTCAGGGTCCAAATTCATTCTTTTACATTTGGATATCTAGTTGTCCCAGTGCCATTTGTCAAAAAGATGATTCTTTTCCCATGAGTTTATCTTGGCACCCTGGTTGGAAATTAATTGACTGTGGGTGTGAGGATTTATTTCTGGTCTCTCGATTTTGTTTCATGGATCTTTAGGTCTATCCTTGTGCCACTACCTCACTGTCTTAATTACTATAGCTTTGTGTAGTGCGTTTTGTAATTGGGAAAACTTCTTTATTTTCGAGATTGTTTTGTCTATTCTGTGTCCCTTGAATTACCATGTGAATTTTAGGATGAGCTTGTTAATTTCTGCAAAGAAGCCAGCTGGGATTGCATTGAAAATGAAGAGGGATAGGCGCACCTGGGTGGCTCAGTCAGTTGGGCATCTGCCTTCGACTCGGGTTGTGGCCTCCGGGTCGTGGTCTCCGGGTTTGGGATGGAGCCCCCATGTCAGGCTCCTTGCTCAGCGGGGAGTCTGCTTCTCCCTCTTCCCCTGCCCCTCCCCCTGCTCCTGCACTCATACACTCTCTCTCAAATATGTCAAATCTTGAGAAAGAAAGAAAACGATGAGGGACAGAAGCAGGAAAATGGTTACCCTTAGCCGGGAAGGCTGACCTAAAGCCTGCATAGTTTTGATAGGGATCAAATATGTGTTGATTGCTACATTCTTCAAGGGTCTCATGACTGCCTGTATAGCTCACCAATAGTTAATATCGAACTGAATGATAAACACCAGAGGAATCTTGCAAAGGTAGTTTTAGAAATTCGAAGAAACTTTTGTAATCTGATACTCCCCGGGCGCCTCCTTCCCTTTGATTGCTGAGTATATAACCACCAGCCTCACACAGCCAAAGTGCAGTTCTTTCTGCCCATGGGTCCTGTCCCCATGCTACTTAAATAAACTTGCTAAGTTGCACTGTCAACAACTCAAGAATTCTTTCTGACCATTGCGCTCAACAACCCCCACATAAGTTTGGTGGCCTGTACGGGGACAGCCCCAAAAGGGGTTTGGGAGATTCAGTGCAGCTCGGTAAGTCTTATTTACCCCAAGTCTTTGTCTCTTACTTTTCTTTTTCAGAGATCTCCTGAATAGTATGACCCTTTGGAATGTGCCTTGTCCAGGTGCTCAGGAGAGAACCTCTTTCCTTTGGCTACACTACAGGGAGGGACAAACTCCTGCCGTCTGGAGTGGCCATAACGGTGTTGGGCTCAGGCTCTCACTGTTTTACCCGTTCGTTGAATACTCGTATTCTTGGGCACAGGATGGCCATACATGTCATCAGAATGGCCACTGATCTTAAGACTCCCGTGTAAGGTTTCCTCCTCAATATATTACCCAGTGTGGTCCTTCCAGGAGCATAAAATCCGAGGTATATCTGACCATATGCTTCCTGGAAGGGACCAGAGGGAGCTGTTACCCATTTGGGGCACTCACTCGACAGGGGACCACTTAATCTGAGAGCAGGACCAAGAATGCCAAACAGCCCAGGGGTAAGGACAAATGAGAGACATGAAGAAAGAAAAGTATGGAACACCTATCTAATCTGGGCAACTTGCTCATGAACTTTACCCACAATCCAGTCAAGGGAGTGGTCCCGTTCTGTATGAGCCCCACCTTCTTTCCTGTCAACAGGCTGCTGCCAAGATCCTGTCCTCGCCTCCCTCTTTTTCCCAAGTTACTTGCCGCCTTTTTGCTTCTCATTTTGTGCATCAGATCTGCAGTGTGTCTCGAGAGGACTGGATGAATGTTGCCTCTTTCTTGTACGAGGGGGCTTCTCCCTCATTCGTTTCCAGGTGGATGGCTATGCTAACTGCCAGTTGTCTGTGGTTGGTCTCCCTCGGGACGGTGACTTCAAGCAGTATTCCCAAGCACCTGCTGAAACTCCTTTTGTTTCTAGGAGGTTCTCCGTATTCTCTGGCTTGGCATGGACTGCCTGTTCACTTTTTGTGGGCGGAAAGAAAATGTGCATCTGTTCTTCTGTCCCAGCTGATGGGCTTTAGGACCCGGAGTCCTCTTTCTTCTGTTTGGGCTTTTCACCTCCGGCCTTGTTGGCAGCACCTCCCCTCTTCTGCCACCCCTTCCCTCTCCCCACGTTTCTGCGCCACCCTAGGCCAGGCTTGGCTTACAGAACCAGTTCTGGTAAGACCTCGGTGCCTCTGGCGCCGTTGGCTCCTGCTCGTGCTCTCACTGTGGAGGAGCAAAGAGCACCCCAAGCTGTTGCACCACTGCCTTACAAGGTTCAAACTGAAGCACCCCTGAATCAGCATGAAGAGGTCCAGGAGTTCCCTTGGACTTAGACCACGCCGTTCAGATTTCCCCTTCGGGGGCCCCAAGTAAAATTGACAGTGGGGAACAAATTGATTGACTTTCGGTGGGCCCAGGTGGCACGTAATCTGTATTGAAGCTGATGTAGGTTTGTTAGTTTAATTAAGATGGGCGTGTCTTTAGCATTATCAGCATTAAATGTGAAAATTTTACTGAGGTTTACTAAAGGTAAGGTAAGCTCGTGTTATCTTTGCTGTAATTTGTCAGCAAAAGCTGGCCTAAGATGATGGGTAGTTTTACCCGTCTCATAAAGCTTTCATGGCTAATTGTTAAGAGCGGGTAGGTTGAGGGGCGCCTGGGTGGCTTAGTCGTTAAGCGTCTGCCTTTGGCTCAGGGCGTGATCCTGGCGTTCTGGGATTGAGCCCCACATCAGGCTCCTCCGCTGGGAGCCTGCTTCTTCCTCTCCCACTCCCCCTGCTTGTGTTCCCCCTCTCGCTGGCTGTCTCTCTCTCTGTCAAATAAATAAAATCTTTTAAAAAAACAAAACAAAACAGGTAGGTTGAATAAATAAAAAGGTTTCTGCGGGGACTCAGTTAAGTGTCCCACTGCTGATCTTGGCCCAGGTCTTGATCTCACAGTCATGAGTTCCTCACACTGGACTCCACGTTGGACGTGGAGCCTACTTAAAAAAAGAAAAAAAGGGTTTATAGGTAAAACTTTTAAATGGCTTTCAAATCTTTGGTAACTTGAATCTTTCAAGTTTTGCTAAGTTAAACAATACATTGGATTGAATTCATTGACAATCCAAGTCTTGGCCCCGACGACATAAAATACTACAGCACTGTTGACTGACCACAGGTCTGTGCTTCTGGCTACTTATTGCAGAGAACCTGACAGAGTGGCTTTCCTTATCCATTCCATCAGCCTTAATGACATTTAACAGAATTTTAACTCAGAAACCTTAGTGTCCAGTGAAAATTAAGTAATAACCAGTTGTGAACTGTCTGCTGCCCCAGAATTCTTTAGACTGGCAATTTATGAGTACAGTGCATAATTTCTAAAAACATGTTTTCTCCATAGCACAGTCTTTCAGTAAAGCATAAAGCATGTTTACCAACAGACTCAACTCTGTATTTAGGAAAGTAGGAAATGTGTAAGGAAGGTGTAAGAAATGAGAATACAGGGGCTTCTGGGTGGCTCAGTCGGTTGGGTGTCTGCCTTCAGCTGGGGTCATGATCCTGGGGTCCTGGGATCAAGCTGGGGAGTCTGCTGCTTCCTCAGCCTTCTCCCTGCTCATATTCTCTCTCTCTCTCTCAAATAAATAAAATCTTAAAGAAAAAAATATTAAAAAAAAATAAAATGAAATGAGAATACATTTTGTTGAGGGGAAAAAAAGTAATTTTGTCCTAAAATGAGACTGGTTATTTAGAGAGAAAAGGCTTAGGACAAAATCGGAATGAAAAAGAAAGTTGTAGAAGGTTTGTGAAGGCAGATCTTTGAAAAGAACTTTGTAGTCAGGACTAAGATTGAAATAGATGAATTTTTTCTTCTTTAAGATTTTATTTATTTGTGGGAGAGAGAGAAACAGATTCCCCGCGGGACTCAGTTCAGCACCCTGAGATCATGACCTGAGCCAAAGTCAGACGCTTAACCGACTGAACCACCCAGGCGTCCCAAAATAAATGGATTTTAAAAGTACGCTGGTATAAGATTGATGTTCTGCTTTCGTTTTCTCAGATTGTTGGTCTGCTCATGATAAGAAATTGTAAACAAAGGTTTATTCTTCTTTATGTGCCCAGAAAACCAAAGCTTCTATATTTTGTCTTTATCAGGTCTTTGATTACTTAAAGTAGTCTTAAACAAAGAGAAAAGAAAACTTCTCAATAGTAGAGGAGCTGAGTTTTGCTAACAGCCCTATAACCACCTGTAGAATCTCACAGCCAGCTCAGTTAATGAAATCCTGAGTTTCATGGTGATCTGTGATCCTGTTGAGGCATAGACTTTGAAGCTTCCCAAGATTCAAATTCTAAATAAAGCCCTTTTGACTAATTAGGCTGGTTTATGTGGTGTGTTAAGTTACTTGGGAAGCACTGTCAAGAGCAGTGATGAGAAACCTTGGGTTCTGTTGTCTGGGTAAATGCTAGTATGCCTGTTGTAGAAATTATGCGAAATTCCTAAAGCCTTGATATGTTCGGGTGTGAGGTCGTCCCTGGACCTCTGAGCTTCAGCAGGCAGCAGCCACTAGCGGGGTTCCCTTCTGTCCGCCCCTCGCCAGGCCCTGGTCCGCCCCATGGCTCTGGTGTCTGCTGACTCCCGCATCGCAGAGCTGCTCACGGAGCTCCATCAGCTGATCAAACAGACCCAGGTAAGAAGCCGCAGCCCTTGGCGCCTGGAGGGCGGCACGCAAGCCGCAAGCCATGGGGCGGGGAGGTGTTCACAGACTTTGGACATGCAGAGACCAGGTGACGGATGAACTGGGAGCGGAGGAGAACATGGGGTGAGCGCCAGATTTTCTGTCACCGGCAGGACATTGTGATCCTCGCTGTTCCGTAACAGCTGTGATGAGATAGGAGCCACATACCGTACAGCTCACCCGTTTGAAGTCTACAATTCCAGTGGTTTTCAGTCTATTCACAGAGTCGTGCCACCATCACCACAATCAGTTTCAGAACATTTTCTTCATCTGACAAAAATACCCTGTACCCATCATGACCCCTCCCCCTTCTCCCTCCAGCCCCTTATCCCCGCTGAACGAAGATGCCCTTAGCAGGCCAGGTATGCCAAGAGTGTAGACGTTCTCTCCCAGGAGCCGGTCAGGGGCCTTGTTGGGAACGTGCAGGGTCTGAAAATACAGGCCTGCTGAGTTCGTCTTTTATGGTACAGCTGCCCCCACCCCGGCCCTTGGCCTCAGTTCCTTCGCAGTGAAATGATAGCGGAGCCTCTAGTTAGTACGGCAGCTGCCCGGGAGAGAGCGCGTTGGCATGAGGACAGGTATGCCTGACATTGGAGGGGTGGGGGAGACTGCCAGAAACAAGCAGTCTGTCCCCTCGAGCCGCTATATACGTTTCCATAATCTGCGCTGATCTGATTACCCCTTTCCCGCCTTCATCCAGTACTGTCCGTGCCTTTGCGTAAAACTGTTCAGCACAGGAATTAGCCGATGGTGAGCTGAATCCAGTTCTTCCTCGGGCCACTCGTTTCCCGTCAGCGTTCCCGTCCGAGGAGAATCTGGCTCCGGCTCCCCGCACGTTTGCCCCTCAGTGTTAGCAGATGACTTCTTGACGTGAGGCAGCTGAGGCTTACTAGTGTGCCCAGCGGGTTACGCCACATTCAGCTGCGGTCATGGCAGAGTTCAGTTTCACTACAGAATGAGTTAGTGAGAATCACAGAGCTGTTTGTTATGCCTTCTCAACAGAATGGCCTTGCCCACTTACCAGATGCTGTTATGGACGATATTTTTGCTTTATAATATTTTTACTTCACAATGCTTGCTTTATTCCAGTTGTCCACTATTCAGTTATTTCTTGGTTCTGAGTCGTCTGGGGACAAAGCCAGCGCCCTGTCCAGCTCACAGGCTTCTACTGAGACTGCTTTTCATTGTGTGTTCTCCTATAGCAGGGCCCACCTCCTACTTGGGGGACCCCAAGTGGTACCCAAAATGACAGTCCCGTCTCTGCCAGCTGTAGCGCAGGATGTCTTATTTTGATCTGTTCTTGGGTCAGGGCAGTTCTAGTGCATTGATATAAATTACAATTGGAGCCCAACACGGGGCTTGAACTCACGACCCTGAGATCAAGAGTTGGATGCTTCACCAACTGAGCCACCCAGGCGCCCCCACCCAGGTTTATAGTTACACAATGACCCATCTCCTGGGAGCCATGTACCACACGGTCCTGTGGCCCAGAAGGGAGCAGTCCTGGAATTGCCTTCCCAAACGATGTCCTTTGTAGTGGGATGTAACCTGAAAAGTAAGGGTCGTGAGATACTGGCGTATGTATTTCTGGGGCCTCTGGGCTGGGATGCCGGGCGCCACAGCAGGACAACGGCCGTCCTCCTGCCCTGTTGACCTTATCCCTGCAGGAAGAGCGTTCGCGGAGTGAACACAACTTAGTGAACATCCAGAAGACCCATGAGAGGATGCAGACAGAGAACAAGAGTAAGTCCCTGGGCTCAGAAGAGAAAGGGGAGGACAAGGTCGGGTGGGCTGAGACCCAGAACGTGGCTATCACTAGTTGCAGACAGGACTTTTGCGTGTATCTACATAATCCAAAACGAGCTTCTCCTTAGCCAGAGGGACAGTTTTCCCTTTGGCTGAGTGACCTAAGGTGACCCAGGAAACAGATGACAAACTACCTAGCACTAAGGAACCTTAAAATCCCTCAGCTCTAGGGACTGGGAAGTCAGTGTTAAAGCTGCACCCAGGGAAACCCCTTTGAGTGCACAAGCACCCCGGTTAGCTGGTGTTTTCTAAAGAGAGAGCTTCCTTCCCAGCATCCCCTGCATGTGCCCGAGAGGCCCTCCTGCTCAGCCTCCTGGGTTGGTGCTTTCCAACTCCGAGCAGCTGTGAGAACTGTTGTCTGTTTTCCTGTGCGCCGAGGAATAGTTTCTGCGTGTGTCATGCTACGGCAAAGGCTAGAAAGTCTTCTGCTGAATGCAGTGATGGCATTTGTACCATATGAAAACGTGAACTCGTTAAACATGGGACCTCGGCCTCAGGGGGCACTTCTGAGCCACCAAAGCTCACGTCTCCGTCCATGGCCTCTGCACGCCTCTGGATGTCTGACTCACGTGCACAGAAGCAGCACCATGGGACCCCCAGCTGCGCCCTTGCCCACGTCTCTTCCTCTGCTCACTTTGCAGTCTCTCCCTATTACCGGACAAAGCTGCGTGGGCTCTACACGACCGCCAAGGCTGATGCGGAGGCTGAGTGCAAGTGAGTCCTGTCCCCTTCCCTTTGCCGCCCACCTGAGTGCTGGGCTGCAGGAGCCTGCAGACCCCAGCCCCCGCCGCCTTTCCGGCCACAGATAAGCAGATTCCCGCTCCCCAGGCTGTCCCTTGGGGCCCCCGCCTTCCCGTTAGCCCTGCTGTTTCCTAGATGGCAGCACGGTGGGCGCCGGACCCTGCAGGGCCTTTTACTTGTCAGGTGACCAGCAGCAGTTGCTCCGCTGAGACCCAGTCGCTCCATCATTGCCACGGGGATCATAATTGTCTAGAGAACTGTCAGCATGACACGAGATAATGTCTATAAAGTGCCTCACACCAGTGATTTTCAAACTCTTTTGACTATAACCCATGGTAGGAAATACATCTCTGTTGTGGCTTCATCATCATATTAAGACCTCGTCATTGTCGCTATAATAATACTAATAAGGACTCCTGTGTGGCCGTGCTGAGCCAGCTACCATCCCAGCTACTTGACGTATTTAGCTCATGTAATGCTCAGAGTGACCGCAGGGTGCTTGGATGTTACCCTCATTTTACCAGTGAGGACAGTAAGACACAAGGGGTTCCATAATCTGCTCAAAGTGACGCAGCTAGCAAGTCAGGGAGCCCAATTGTAAACCCAAAGTCCATATTCTTTAATACCGTGCTAGTGCGGTGTAACGATCGCCGTTCCACAGCACACACGTGTATTTTATATGTACGTATGTCACAGAGTTGGAACAAGAAGTACAGTTTGTACTGGGGTTTTTTTGTTTTTATTTATTTAAGATTTTATTTATTTATTTGAGAGAGAGAGAGCATGAGAGGGGGGAGGGTCAGAGGGAGAAGCACACTTCCCGCTGAGCAGGGAGCCCAATGGGGGACTCGATCCCAGGACTATGACCTGAGCCGAAGGCAGTCACTCAACCAACTGAGCCACCTAGGCGTCCCTGGTTTTTGTTATGTTTTTTTGTTTTTAATTTTTTTTTTTTTAAATCAGAGAGAGAGAGTGAGCACAAGCAGGGGGAACGGCAGGCAGAGGGAGAAGCAGGCTCCCTGCTGAGTAAGGAGCCCGATGTGGGACTCAATCTCAGGACCTTAGGATCATGACCTGAGCTGAAGGCAGCCACTTAACCAGATGAGCCACCCAGGCATCCCACAGGTTGTATTGTTACCCTATGTATAGTCTGGGTTTTGTTTTGTTTTTTAAGTAATCTATACACCTGACATGGGGCTCGAACTCCCGACCAGAGATCAAGAGTCACGTGCTCTTAGGACTGAGCCAGCCAGGCATCCTCTGTTCTGTTTTTTTTTAATTTATTTTTATTTTTATTTTTTTTAAAGATTTTATTTATTTATTTGACAGAGATAGACACAGCCAGCGAGAGAGGGAACACAAGCAGGGGTAGTGGGAGAGGAAGAACCAGGCTCACAGCGGAGGAGCCTGATGTGGGGCTCGATCCCACAACGCCCGGATCACTCCCTGAGCCAAAGACAGACGCTTAACCGCTATGCCACCCAGGCGCCCCTGTTCTGTTTTTTTTTTTAAATGCTGGTTGTTACCCCAGAAGTTAATCTCACAAGTTCCTAATGAGTCGTGGCCTCCTGTTTAAATACTGCCTTGCACGTGTTATGGCCACACCCTAAGTGTGGCTCTGGGATCTTCCTCTCCTCCCATCTGGCCCTTCACAGACCCTGCCTTGTACTCACGGTCCCAGATTTCCTTTGCCTGCCATGTCTTTATTTTGCAAATCTTTGCTGGTGCTTACCCTGTGCCTGGTGCTGGGCAGTCCCCATACAGAGACACGAGGATAGCGAGGACCCAGCCTACAAGGGCAAACGGTCGAAAGGAGAGGCACCCTAAGAAAACAGTGACCAGGACAGTTGTAGTTGGTGGGCCAGCCATGGTGGGCTCACTGTGCCTGGGGGCCTGTGAAAGCCACAGGGAGGAGGAGAGACTTGAAGTAGGGGTCCGTAGGGAGACACGCAGAGGCCATGGAGGAGTGCGTATGGGACATGCACACTGTGGGGGGGGGGATGAGAACCAATCCTCTGTAGCTGGGGAAGGGAGGGCTTCCAGTAACTGGACTTTATTCTGGAGGCCATAGGGAGCCAGCGAAGATGTAAAGCAGGAAAGAAACCCTGGCTGCTGCATGGAGGGCAGATGGGGTGAGATTCAAGGCCAGTTAGAAGACCAGGCAAGAGATGGTGATGGAATTCAGCCAAGACAGTGGTAGTGGGGATGGAGAAGCAAGGGTGGGTTCGAGGGCAGGTTCTGAAATAACACTGGGGGACCATTTGGCCGAGGGGAAGCTGAAGATTCCAGGCTTTGCAGCTTAGACAGAGGGACCTGACAGGGCTCGCCATGCTGGGCTGGGGCCGGCTTAGGCAGGAGAAGACACCGCGCCTTCGGATTGCTGTGTTGTTTACTGGCTTCCCAGCTCCCCCTTCCTGCCCCTCTTCTGATGTGCACATTTGCCATCTGGCTATCAGGCCCTTTTCCACTCATCTGCCCTGGAGTATGGCTTGTGTCCGCTTGATGGACGCACGCATTTGAGAATAAAAGGCAAAACGGCCCTTCCCAGTCACTGCTGGCAAAGCGACTGCTTCTGAAACCAGTTTGGTACGGGCTCTTCTCTGGTATTGACCCACCCGGAATTAAACATTTATAAGCTCCTTTCAGAATTGCAGGGGCCAACCTTTTGCAATCCTGCTGCCATTTCACTTTTTGACTCTCAGAAGTTCCTACATTCATCACTAGATCCTGTTCCTGTGGGCACCAGGCGCCATGCTGGGCACGGGAGCGCGTGAGAGGCTCCCAGTCCGGGTGGGGAATACGTCTGCGTGTGTCCCTGCAGCAGTCTCCTCCACCCACACGTGTCTAAGGAGAGGTGCCAAGAGCCCGCCTCAGGAGCTAGCCCCAGACCCGTTGACGCATCGCCCTTCTCTCTTCCATGTGCGCCAGGGCTGCCCCCCAGCTGGTTTTCATCCTCCTGTTTTGTAGAAAATGGAGAGAGAGAGAACCCCTGTCCTTTAATTTAACAGTTGGTCTCTTTAAAAAAAAAAAAAAGCCCTGAGTTGGCACACTGGCAGGAGGGATCAAAGGGAAACAAGATCAAAGATCCCACTTTCCATAAACAGGTAGCCATTCCCAGGTGGGAACAAATCATTTTCTAACCTTAGTGCAAAAGGCATTTCTCAACAATGGAAGGGATGGCGTCCTCAGTGGTGCATGGGCCGCAGACGGCGGGTGGCTGCATCAGCCGGAGTTCTGGCTGGGGAAGACAGGGTAGGGTAGGGCCGGCGGAGCTACGGTGCTGCTGTGCAGGGGCCCGGGCAGCTCGGGGGCTAGGACTTAAGGGGCACAGAGGAGAGAACGAAGGCCACCGTGCCGGGCCCTGGACAGCGCGGTTGGCTGGGGGCGCTTGCGGCCCAGGAGTGTCCCAGCTTGCTGAGAGCAGAGGTGCTGCCCTAGTCTCCGTCGGAAGGTGGTCCCTTGCAGTGTGTGCGGGGTTGTTCCCATTTTCCCTTATGTGATGAGGAAGTCTCTTCGGGAGACACTGATGATGTAAATATTCCATGTCCGTGGCAGATGCTCGGCTTTGGCATCTGTTTATGATTCCTGCCTAAAACAATTGGGATTTTTTTTTAAGCTCCCCACGGGAGGGGCGCCTGGGTGGCTCCGTCAGTTGAGCGTCCAACTCTTGATCTCAGCTCAGGCCTTGATCTCAGAGTTGTGAGTTCAAGCCCCACATCGGGCTGCACGCTGAGTGTGGGACCTACTTAAAATAAATAAATAAAATAAATAAATAAATAAATAAATAAATAAATAAATAAATAAATCAATCAAGCTCCCCAGGGGATTCTGATGTGCGGCTAGGGTTAGGAACCACTCCGTTACTGTCTCACAGAGTCTGGCTTAGGCCATGCTTCATAAAACTGTGTTCTTCAGCCAGGTCCAGCGGCGTTTGTCCGACTCCCGAGTTCCCTTTGGCCTCCTGGCTTTTTCCCTGTGGCTCTCCTGGTGCCCAACCACACCTGGCTTCTGGCCTCTGCCAGATGAGCTCCACAGGAGCCCGGGGCGTCCCCCGAGGCTGGCCCACCTGTGAGCCGGTGTCTCCCTCCTGTCAATGAAGGCCTTTAGAACCCCGGGGGCACTTACTAAAGGTTGACCAGAGGAAGAGCCACCGGACAGGAGGAGAATAAATGACCCCAAATGGAGTCTGGGCTGCTTTTTCCTATTGAAATATTCTTTGGGGGAGTCCTCGAGATCTAGGATAAAGAAACCTTCCTCCGGGGAGGATTGTGTTCACTTCTGCTGGATTGCCTGGGCCCCAGCCACCCTGGAACGCTGTAAACGAACTCCAGAGGTTTCCTGGGGCTGCAGCCTATCAGAGGCCAATTCCTTCCACCCCCAGCCCCGCTCCGGGCCCAGAGAACGCCCCACAGTCCTCTGGAGTGTCTCCTTTGACTTGTTCCAGCTTGGGCAGACGCCGAGCTTTAACTTCTATCCTCCAAATGTCCAGACTGTTCAAGGGGCCAGCACCGCAGCGTGGCTTCTTCAGCCTCAGTCAGATGCGGCTGGCTCTGCTGTGGTTACCGCCCTGGGGTTCTCTTGGATTCTTTGGCGTGCTACCCTCGCTACCGCTACCTTGTCCGTTCTTTCATGCCTTTCAAATGTAAACACAGGAGCCCCTGGCGGGCTCAGTCTGCAGAGCACACAACTCTTGAACTTGGGCTTATGGGTTCGAGTCCCACATTGGACGTAGAGATTACTTAAAAATAAAGTCATAGGGGCGCCTGGGTGGCACAGCGGTTAAGCGTCTGCCTTCGGCTCAGGGCGTGATCCCGGCGTTATGGGATCGAGCCCCACATCGGGCTCCTCCGCTATGAGCCTTCTTCCTCTCCTACGCCCCCTGCTTGTGTTCCCTCTCTCGCTGTCTGCCTCTATCTCTGTCTAATAAATTTAAAAAAATAAAATTAAAAAAAAATAAAGTCATAAATGAATATAATATTCTAACTAATATCATAAAATTAATGAATTAATTGAAAAAAACACTTAGGGTTTATCGTTTTTGGCAGTAGGGCTGGTCTGAGTTGCCCAGCCTGCTGTAAACAGAAAAGGAAGTCTGTGCTTTGTGCTTCATCCAGACCTCTTCTCTCCCTTCTCCCCACCCTCAGCATCCTCCGGAAAGCTCTAGATAAGATAGCAGAAATCAAGTCTCTGTTGGAAGAAAGGCGGATTGGTGAGTTGGAGACAAGCTTGGTGCTTCCGGAGCGGGTGGAGTGAGGCTCCCTGAGAGCAGCTGTCGTGGCTCCCTGCGGGAGCGGGGGCCGCCTCAGCCCCGTGGGCTCGGTCCATGGACTTCTGACGGGGAGCGCGTCTGGGCAGCCTGGGTCTGGGAGGGAGTGGAGGTCCTGGTCGGCGCTCGGAGGCAGGGGCTCCCAGTGTCCCTGTGCAGACCTGGGAGATTTCACCCCGCCCTCGCACGCTTCTCTCCCCCTTGTGCCTGGGACAGTTGCCTCCTTCCTGCCACCCCCCCCACCTCTGCGTGTGGAAAGCTCCTTCAGATGGAGTTCACACGGGGGTTGGCTTCCAGATCCCTTCAGACCGCCGCGGCTCTTCCACCTCCTACCCTTTCAGTGAACCCTCAGCGGGCAGACGCCTTGCCCGTCAGACACATCCCACCGCCGGTTGGGCTTGCACGACGGTGGCTGGGGGTGTTGAACCACGTCCGAGGAGGTCAGGGGTCTGCCCACGTTCGACCGTTCTCCTAGTTTTCTGTTGAATGACGACCAGAGTAGAAGAGTACACACAAGCACACCGACGGCTCTGTGAAATGTTCGCTGACTGGACAAACGGATGTGACCAGCACCTCAGAACCCCCTTTGCCCTCTCTAGTTCCCTCCCCACCCCCCAGGAGGTGCACTGACCTGACCTCTCACGGGTCCTTTCACCGTGGGCGTCTGGTGGGGGGGCAGGGATCACGCTGGGCCCTGGGTGGGAACTTGCACCAGCGCGAGCGTGGGGCCGCAGCGAGAGCCCTGGCCCTGGTGCCTCAGGGGCGCGCTTCTTCCCACAGCGGCCAAGATCGCGGGCCTGTACAATGACTCGGAGCCCCCTCGGAAGACCATGCGCAGGGGGGTGCTGATGACCTTGCTGCAGCAGTCGGCCATGACCCTGCCTCTGTGGATCGGGAAGCCTGGTGACAAGTGAGGGCAGGCCCGGGGTGGGGGGAGCCGACAAGAGGGAAGGGCTGGGACTAACACCTTATTCCAACCCTCAGGCCCCCACCCCTCTGTGGGGCCATTCCAGCCTCTGGGGACTACGTGGCCAAACCTGGGGACAAGGTGGCTGCCCGGGTAAAGGCTGTGGACGGGGACGAGCAGTGGATCCTGGCCGAGGTGGTCAGCTACAGCCACGCCACCAACAAGTGAGTGGACGCCCGCCCTCGGTCCGCTCTCCCCGCTCGCCGCCCCTTGCCCCCTCTGCAGGCTGGGAGAAGAGCCTCCCCCAGGGTGCCTGTGGGGACAGGACGGCGTGTGCCTCCGGCTTCCTGGGCTGCTTCCCCTCCCCACGCCCCACCCTTCCCCTCCCTGCCACTCCCGGACTTGGCACCGTGCATCTCCCTGCAGCCACCGTGTTCTCTGTTCTGCAGGTATGAGGTCGATGACATTGATGAAGAAGGCAAAGAGTGAGTGCGCGGGTGAGGGAGGGACCCGGCAGCTGCTGGGAAGGAGCCCCCCCCCCACTGGCCGTGGGTTGACCCGAGCCCCCCTTCCAGGAGACACACGCTGAGCCGGCGGCGCATCATCCCACTGCCCCAGTGGAAAGCCAACCCGGAGACAGACCCCGAAGCCTTGTTTCAGAAGGAGCAGCTCGTGCTGGCCCTGTATCCCCAGACCACCTGCTTCTACCGTGCGCTGATCCACACGCCCCCGCAACGGGTAAGGCAGCCCCCACGGGACAGACAGACGGTGATGCCAGGACTGGGCTGAGCGGATGGGTCACCGGGTCACCTTCCACTTCCTTCCCCTCCTGTCCTCACCTTCCACCTTCTCTGAGCTAGGAGAGTCCTACGGGTTACCCTCTCCTGCTTCCACTCTGCCCTGTCCCCTAGGGCAGCGCCAGCCAACCCTCTCTCCAACCTTCAGGGGCCTAGCCGGCCTCGCGTGGAATGGGACCGATGTATCCTCTGGTCTCACCTCACTTTTGCACTGAGATAGGCAGCACATGCCCAGGGCCTGTCCTTCACCCTTGGCTGTCGCACCACTGCCTTTTCTCCATCTGAGGCTGTGCTTCCTCATGCTGGTGACCCATCCCCTGATGGCAGGTTCCAGGCTGTTCTCCCCTCTTCCTCCAGGAGCCCTGCCTGCTGCCCTCTGGGTTTTCCTTGATCCCCCTAACAGAGGGTCCCCAAAAGCTACTGGATCCTCCATGTAGAATCTCCCCACATAGACAGCAAGTCTCCCTCCTCCCTGTTCTTTGTCCCCTGGCCCTTTGTTGCCGAGAAAAGGGCTCTGTCATAGCAGGGACTAGGTTCAGAGTGAGGATGGGGACAGGAGAGGCTGGGAGCCCGTGTACCAGAGGTTCCCGTCAATCTGGGCTGGGGGCCTCGCCTGGGGGTCTCTGACCAGCCCTTCCTGTCTGCCCCCTGCCACAGCCCCAGGATGACTATTCAGTCCTGTTTGAAGACACCTCGTACGCAGACGGTTACTCCCCTCCCCTCAACGTGGCCCAGAGGTACGTGGTGGCTTGTAAGGAGCCCAAGAAAAAGTGAAGCGGGCTGGCGGACGCACGGTCTCCTGCCACCCTCGTAGGGGAATGCAGCAAAAGATTTCATGGCTAATAAATATTGTTCCCCTTTGCCCACATCTCCTTGGTTTTGTTTTTTCCAGGCCCTTCTCCCCTTCCCCATAACCGGGCAAGTTGGGGAACTGGAGGCCCCAGGGGAGGTGGCTTCATTTGGTCCCAGTGGGCATTTTCTTTTAGCTCAGGTTTGCTTGCATTAAAGGCTCTCGGTGTCACACACATGGAACTTTATTCTTGAGGCTGGGGGTGTCACGGCAGCGGGGCCTTCGGCGTGCCTCCTGGGGAGCCCCGCTCACAGCTCTGTGCGGAAGCTGAGCCCGCAGCCCGCCATCTTCTTGGCATAGTCGGCGTCAAAGCGCTCGTTCTGGGCCACAGTGAAGGTGGTCTTCCAGTCCCCCGAGATGCCTGTGGACAGAGTGGAGGACGGCTGCAGGCCCCGGCCGCTCAGCAGGCTCCGGGTGGCTCGGGCCAGCTCTCGCCTCTGCTTCCACGCGTGGCTCCCCAGATGCCCGTCCCGCACAGGCACTCACCTTTCCTCATGAAGGCCGAAATGCTGTGGTCCATGACGTCAAGGGGTAGGGTGCTGTAGTTAGCCATGGCGTTGTTCTTCATCTCCGAGAAAGACGAGTGCTTGACGATGAGATCCACTGTCTCCTCCGGCAGGGAACGCCCCACAAACTTCAGAATCTTCTGAATCTCCCTTTTGGGGTTCTAGGGCAGCAGAGGGGCTTTTCAGTGGAGGCTGGGATTGCTCATTGAGCAAACAAAAGGGAGGGCCCCCCCAACTCCCCGGGATCTGGCCACTTCCGCCTAGAGACCGCTCAGCCCCAGGTCCTGGACTTGGGTCCTCCTTCCCTGGGGCACAGTAGTTGCCCTGCCTGTGACCCTGATAGAAGCTCTTGTTTGCGTCCTGATGGGTAAGGCCAGGGATGGTCCTCTTTCGTTACTGTGGCTCTGGGTCGCTTGGGTCTGAGATCAGAGCTATACAGCCTTGCCGCCCCGGTGACGCTGCAGCTCCGGGTCCTGGGCAGGAAGGCGGGCTGGGGGCCCCGGGGTACTAGTGGGGGGCAGGTGGCCGAGAGGGCCTTGGCAGGTCCCTGGGACATTCCTGCTTCTCCACATGTGAGCTGGACGGAAGCGGCAGCAGGTGGCCTCACCTCTTTCATGTCCTCGTAGAAGAGGTAGAGAACAGGATGGGTGTGACTCAGCTCCCACCACTCCTGCACGTGCTGATACCAGGACCCGTAGGACACTGGGAGGAGGGGCAGAGACACGGACACACAGGCTGGCATTAGCTTTGACTGGCTGCCGCTCAGCTCCTCCCCGCTCCTTCCTCCAGACCCAGGCCTACCTTCCCCAGCCATGAACTTCTCCAGGAAGTTGTCCCAGGTCTCAGGGTCAGGGTGCACCTTGGCCATGCGGTAGAAGTGGTAGAAGGAGACAGCCACATCCTTTGCATTGCGGGCCACATAGACCACCTGTAGGCACAGATGACCCCCCAACACACACACCCGAGCGTCACCACCACACAGCGAGCCAGGTGGTTCTGCCCTTCACAGCATCCCTTCGAGGGCAGTTAGCTCTTGGTCTGGCCAAGGGGGAAACAGGCTTAGAGGCTGACTTGCTTGTGGTCCCTGGAACCATATTCAATGCTAATCCAATCCCCTCAGTGCCGCCATACCCAGATGTGGAACAAGGTGCGCCAGATCCTCACCAGCCCCCTCCTCCACGGGCCTCCTGCGGAGAAGACCGCCTTTCCCAGCTCTGCACAGGGGAGTCTCCCTTTCACTGACCCCATCAAGGGATGAAGCAGACCGTCTCCCCCCTTAAGATGAGACCTTCCCAGCAGACAGGGCCAAAGCTCGGATGGCCCCAGCAGCCTCTTGCCTGGCTTCCTCTGCGACTCACCTTGACCTTCTGATCCAGCAAGGTCTGGGGGAGCAGAGCCAAGGGCAGGTGTGTCTTGATGAGTCGTGGAGCTGGTGTATCTTTCAGGGCCTCCAATCCTGTGCCATGGGTAGGGAAAGCTCTGCTCAGCTGGAGCCCAGTCCTGCCCCCTCCCTCTGCTCCACTGATCCCCAGAGCCCCTCTACACACCTGTGGGGACCCCTGGAACCTTGAACTCAAGGAAGGGAACCCGCATAAAGATGGGGGCCCTGCGACACTTCTGTACATCGCCTCCTTGGTAGATCATATCCAGGATCTCGCTCACCCAGGTGGTGCCTGGAGAGCAGGGAAAGGGGAGGTGAGCAGGGCTGAGGGCAGGCCCCTGCTGGTGGCCCAGGACAGGAGTGGGTGACCCTCGTCCCCTACCAGATTTGGGGTAAGTGCTGATAAGCAGGTCATCGGGCTGGGCTTGGAAGTCCTCCAGGGACTCCATTGCCTCTGCAAACCACTTGATGAGCGGGACCCCCTTCACATACTCCAGCGGCAGGCGTAAGGTGTCCTGGACGAGCTCCATCTGCGGCGTCAAGGGCCCAAGCGCGGCCGACTTGCCTTAATGACATCACAACGTGCCATCAGTTGAAATCTTGCTTTAAGATGAGGGACTGGGGCTGGCTTGCCTCTGCGCACAAAGCTAGTGGGTGGTGGCAGCTGGGGTTCAAACCCACACGTAGCGCTCATGCAGCGGGTCGTGGCCCTGGCTGCCCCTTTGCTTTACCTGCCGGCCTTTTAAAAATCCCTGTGCTTGGGGCCACACCCCAAACCAATTCAATCCCTCTCTTGGGCCCAATCCCAGTTTTTTGGAAGCTCCGGGAGATGGCCGGTGTGCCCTTGAGAACTACTGCTCTGGCACCCGCCCATCCTAACTCCCCGCCTGCTGGTTCTCCCCCTACTTCTGCAGCGGCACTGTCCCTGTGAGCAGCCTGGGCCCCTCACACATGGGGACATGCCGGAGGCCAGCGGGGCCTGTGATCCTACCTGCCAAACCACACTCTCTTGGCTCGGGGATAAACAGAGCCAGCTGAACGTGAGCTTGTTTGGGGGGCCAGAGTCTGGTATGCGGAGGAGCAAAAGTGAGTCGTCAGCAGAAGAAGGAAGGGGGGTTCAACGCGGGGTTGCAGTTGGCTGATGGAGATGGGCCATCCAGAGGGAAAGGGCGAGGATGCCACTACAGGCAGCCGCAGAGAGACAGGAGCCAGCCCTGCCCAGCCCACCCGACCTGGGAACTCACCAGACCTCTCTGGATCTTGGTCTTCTGACTGCTTTGCGCTCTGGCTCGCTGGGTGCCGTGCGGTGAGTGCAGAACTGCTCTCTGAGCTGAAGCGTTTATAAATCCGAAGTGGGAGGGATCTGGAGCCAGTCTCCAGCAAGGAAAGGGTGGAGTTAAGAGTGGGAGGGCTCCCCTGTGCTCCCCCCCTTAGCACCCCAGCAGCAGCCAAGCTTAGACTGGCCTGAAAACCCAAAATGTGGGTTTAGTATGTAGAAAACAAAGGGAAGACTGAAACTAGACAAAAGAGCCCAGTAAGTTTTCACTTTAATTTTGGGAAGTTTTTGTTGTGTAATCTTTGCTCCTGACCTGCCCTCTGAACTCCACCCCTGCAGGGCCAGCCAACTGACAGCTTGTTCTGATAGACCCAGCCAGTTTAGAGTGGGCAGAGCAGAGAGGAAAGGTGGCTCCCTTGGGAGCAGGGCCACTCACCTTCCTGCTGGCTCCAGGCCAGTCTTGAAGACGCCAGAGGTTCAGGCTGGGAGTGGCCCCCAGCAGCGCAGGCATTCCAGCACTGCTAGCTAGTCTGACCTCTGACCACAAGGCCAGTACAGAGCAATGTTGGGGGGGTGGTCAGGGTGATAGGGGTTGGGACAAAGCAGAGGAGGCGGGGCAGGCCTCCTGAGGCAACAGGGAGAGAAAAGAGCAAGAACGCCGAGTCTCCTAACCCTGGGAATGCGTCCAGCTGCACAGCTCCCGAAGACTTCAGGGAGACTCGTTCATGGTTGGTGACAGAACCACGGCCCTCACAAGGTGCTTTCCTTTCACTGGGTTTGAAGGGGCTCCCAGACAGCGACAAGAAGGAGTTGGGGCTTGCAGGGCCACAGGGCCCCATGCGGTAGTGTATCCCCATACCCACCCCACTCTTGGCCTCTGTCCTGATTATTTCGATTAAAGTCCAAAGTCAAGCTGGGCACTGGATTTGGATGGGCTCTGAGTCGAGGGTGTGGGTCTCCCAAGCATGCAAAGAATTGTGTGATGTCAGAAGCATGGTGGGGGGCGCTGGAAGCTGAGGCATGTGGGGCTCCAGGTAGAGGAGAGGCTGGTCCACACAGGTGAACGGCCCCTCCCCACTCTGCTCTTCTGCTCAGGCCCCAGTGACTGGCAGGGTCTGTCTCCTAGCTCCAGGACCCCTCCTCCGCTGCACGAACACCAGAAAGTTCCCTTAACTCAGACTCTTTATTGTACTCAAGTAAAAGGTGCCCAGACCCACAGGGGTGGCACAGACAAGTAGAGGGCGGAGGGTTGGGGGCGCTGCAGGTCAGGTCTCCAGCATGTCTGTCCAGTGTTCCTACGGAGACAAGAGGACTGGTCAAAGGCAGCCTCGGGTGTGGGGTGGGGTAGGGAGGCTGGGGTCAAAGCCACGTCTCACCTCTTCTGATTCCAAGTCCTCCTCTTCCTCCTCGGCGCCCATCCGGCACAGCCAGATCAGGTCTCCCCACAGCAGAGAATTCTTACAGCTACCAAGGGATGCAGTTGGTAGGAGATACAGTCAGGATCCCAAGTCTCCTCCAGGCTAGGCCCTGGGTGCCAAGATAAGGACTCAGCTGCCCCGGCGCCTGGACTTGGACAACTGGCACCATCTTCCCAGAGCATGACCAGGCTGGGGCGGGGGTGCTGGACTCACCCAGGGCATTGGCCCTCTAGGGGCAGAAGCTGCCCTGGCTCCTCTTGCAGGAACTCCTCTGCTAGGCAGATCACATGGGCTCTTAGGCGGCAGCCAGGGTGGGGGCAGCACAGGGGGCCCTCTTCATCCTGTCAGAGGTGGCAGGCAGGTAAGAGAGAAAACCAGGAGGAATGATGGAGCTAACAGGCACAATTTCTATGGACCAGACACTCTTCCAGAGGCTTTACATTAAACAATGCTAGGAGGCACATACTACTACTATTTGCATTTTATAGATGAAATGAGGCATGGAGAGATTACAGTACTTTCCCACAGGGATTAAGCTAGCCGATCCCTCCCCCCCCCCACCCGCCCGCCCCCAGCATTAGCAGTGATTATAGAAACATCGTTGGCCACTGCAGCCAGACCTATAGTTCTTACCGGCTAAGTGATCTCAGGCAGGCCACTTAATCCCTGAATGGCAAATACTCAATTTACATTTCCTGAGAGCTCAGAAGTCAGGCCCAGCATCTCAGTTAATTTGTTAAATATTTATTGGCCACCTGTTGTTTAACAGACCCTTGACTACAGCAGTGAACAAGAACTGCCTTGTACTGGGGCAGGAGAGATACTGACAATAAGATAAATAAAACACCTACTATGTTCAAGACAATAAGTGTTTAGGCTTTATGGAAGAAAAAAAAAAAGGCAGAGGAGTGTACAAGGAAGAACTGCAGTTTTAGATGGAGAGCCAAGGAAGACCTCACGGAGAAGGAGAAGGTGGCATTTTATGAAGACTGAAGTGAAGGTCTAGGTCTAGGGAAGAATCTTCCAGTCAAAGGGGAAGGGCAAAGGCCCTGAGCAGGAGGGTACTGGTTTGGAGGAACACCAGGAAGTACTAGCAACCCCATTATAGTGATGAGGGCAAAGGGTGTCAGAGGGCTGCCCGGTCCTGAAATAAACAGCTGGACCCCAACTCGTCAGAACCCTAGTCTCGCAGCGACCTGGAGACCAGGTGGGGCGGCTCACCTGGAAGGAGAGCGCGCACAGGGCGCAGCAGGCCTCGGTGCCTTGGTCGGGCTCGGACTCCGCGTCAGCTGAGGTACCGGAGCGGCTCCTCGGGGCCGGGGCGCGGGGCGGCGGAGGCCCGAAGGCCAGCGGCATGTGCGGTGGCGGCGGCGGGCACAGCTCACGTCGGAAGTCTGCGCGCAGCCAGCGCACGGTGAGCGGGAGGCGCGCCNCGGAGGCCCGAAGGCCAGCGGCATGTGCGGTGGCGGCGGCGGGCACAGCTCACGTCGGAAGTCTGCGCGGTGAGCGGGAGGCGCGCCCAGGGCGGCGCGCGCAGCATGTGCGCCAGCACGCGCAGGTGGAAAGGGAAGGCGGCCTCGCTGCGCACGCGCGGGCCCACGTGCGCCAGGCGGCGCGAGGCGTGCGGGTGCTGCCAGGCCCACTCGAACTGCGGGCAGGAAGTAGGGGCTTCAGGGCCGCCCCCGGCTTAGGCCCCAAGCCCCACCCCGTCCTCCCATTGCCCCCGTCTCCATTCTTACCCGAAGGGCGGCCACGGCGGAAGGGAAGCCATGCACGATAAGCACCATCTCCCTGGGGACGAGAACGAGGACGTGGCCCGTGAGACCCCGCCCCAACCGGTCGGTGTCAAGCCGAATCCCTTCGCCATGGTTCGCCCCCAGTCCTACCCGAGAGTGGAGTTCTCACGCCCGGCTTCAGGCCCATTCCGGGAGGCTCCGCCCCTTTCGTGGAGGTACGTCCCTTCGCACCTGCCAACCTCAGGCCCCGCCTCCAGCACAGGTACTTAACTGCCCTCCTCAGTTCCTCTCCCTTGCAGGCTCTCTCTTTTCCAACCCCCCGCCTTGTTCATCAGCCCGCTGTCACCGGACCAAGCCTAGATGATCAGTCCCCTTCCTACCCAACCCCTGCCATAGTCCCACGGCTGAGTTTCACAGGGCCCACCGCGCTCCTCCCCTGTGATAGGCCCGCCCTCGTCACCAGGGCCCCACCCCCCAGCCCGACTTTCAGCCACCACAGTGCCCCGCCTCTCTCGGCAGGCCTCTCCTCCTCCGAGCCCCGCCTCCTTCTTGAAGCCCTCCTCCAGACAGAAATCCGGTCCCTCTTACCAGGGCCCGCGTCCGCTGGTCCGCCAGGCCCCGCCTTTTTTGCGGCCCCCGTTGTGCTGCTGGACCCGACGAGCAGGGTTGACGGTGAACCCCACGTAGACGCGACCCCGGTGCCGAGGGTTCAGGCAGTAGAGCAAGTAGACGCCGAAGAAGCGCCTGGGCCTTGCCGCGTCCCCCGCAGGGCCCATCGGGACTTGTGGGTTGATTGCTGGGGCCTGTGACCTCAGGGAGGGCTGAGCTGCCAGGGCCGCAAAATGCTTGTCTCGGAAAAAGCGTTTGGGGGCGACCCCGGGGTACCGTAGAGGCCGCAGCAATGCAGGTTCGCGCACCCTCTCCTGGCTGGAGTAGGGTGTCCAAACGGACCCACAGAACCCAGGCTGGGGTGCAGGCGGCGGACACCTATTAGCGCTCGACCCCGTCCTTGTGCAGACTCTGACTGGCGGGCTGATGGTAAGCGCGGAAACCCAGGACTGTTGGAAAGCTGGGCTTGCGTGAGGGCGGAAGTGCTGTGTTTACGGACGCTTTAGTAAGGGCGGAAGTAGAGTCCTCAGCGGAAGTGGCGTCAGTAAGGGCGGAAGCAGTGTGGCTGGGGTCGGAGCTGGGGTTCCATCCCGGCTAGGCTGCCGCCCTTTCTGGGTTGCCGCAATGGAACTCAGCGCCGAATACCTCCGGGAGAAGCTGCAGCGGGACTTGGAGGCAGAGCACGTGGTGAGTTGTGCGGCCCGGTTTCGCCCGAGGGGGAAAGCGCGCCTGAGGGGCGGGTTTCACACTCTCCCCACCGTTCTGCCCCATAGGAGGTCGAGGACACGACTCCCAACCGTTGCGCGTCCAGCTTCCGAGTCCTGGTGGTGTCGGCCAAGTTCGAGGGGAAGCCACTGCTTCAGAGACACCGGTGAGGCCTCGGGAATACCTCGCTCAGCGCCATCCCAGCGCCGGGACCCCAACCCTGGCCACTCCCCTACACCTAAGCCCCTCGCCCCCACCAGTGCGGCCCTGCACCGTGAACCACGACCCCAAGGATCCTGCCTTCGTGGCCCCTGTATTGAGACTTAGGCCCTCTGCCTCTTTGGTTCCCAGGTCCTGGGGACACAATTTGGAGGACACCTCCAGTCTCCTGGGTCACCCTACCTTCGGAGGCTGCGACTCAGGCCCCGGCCTTCCATTTCCTAACCCCATCTCTCCCCCAGGCTGGTGAACACGTGCCTAGCGGAAGAGCTTCTGCACATTCATGCCTTTGAGCAGAAAACCCTGACCCCAGAGCAGTGGGCCCGTGAGCGGCAGAAATAAGAGACCAAGGCCTGCACAGCCATTAAATTATGAATCAGGGCCAGCTTCTGTGTCAGTGTGTTGTGTGTGGGAGGGTGGGAGGGATGCTGAGCTTGAGTCTAGAGCCTGGTTTCTCTCTGCCCTGCCACTTTCCATTGTCTTACCTTGGACAAGTCCCTCAACACAGGCCTCTGTGTCCCCACTTACAAAATGAAATTAAAGTCCCTTCCAGGGCAGGCGGCACCGGCCTTCTCTGTAATTCTTAGTAGAACCTTAGGGGCACTGCTGCTGTTCATTGGCAATTACCAGGGGTTCCTGCCCTCTGCCAGTTTTCAAGATGCACAGATGAAAAAGTACCCAGGGCTTCAGGGCACTGGCCAATTTAACAAACTTCCCCCACTCCCCAACATCACCCTAATGTCAGGGGCATAATAGAGGATCCTGCAGTTCCCTGCAGGTTCCCCAGCCCCTCGCAGTCTCAGGGGAGGTGGTACCCCAGCAGGGACACTGAAACACCGGGAATGCTGTTGTTGTCTGGTCCACTGGAGAAAATCCAGTGTCCCTTTAGCCCAGGGCTTTGTGTGGCCACAGTTGTCCCTGAGGAGACCATGAGCGTTTCAGGAATGGAGCTGTGGGCAGGAGATAGGGATAGGGTTAAAGCAGGAGAATAAGGCCACCTGAGCCATAAAATTGGGGCACATGATGCCCTTAGTATCAATCTTAAACACAGGTGCCAGGATTGGTAAGGCCTGGCACAGATGGGGTCCCTGGGACCCAGGAGGGTAGCAAGCGCCCCAGATGGGGCCAGGGCTCTTTGGGGGTGAGGGCTTGCAGTTCTTAACCATCCCACCCCTCTGTTCCCCTTTTCAGGGCCAGTTTCTTGACGCCTAAATAACCATCCCACTTCCTACCTCCCTCTTGTTCCTATCAGAAAAGGTGAAGTCATGGTGATGACAGGTTAACCGTTCTGGGTTCCTAGGATCCTTTCCTGGACTTTCCTCGGCTCCCTTGAGCCAGGAGAAGACCTAGTGACAGAGTACTCAAGTACAACTTCACTAGGAGGGCATATCACCGCCGCTGTGCAGGAGAGGCTCAGGGAAGGAATGTCGCTTTAAGAGGCCCACGTTCCAGATTTTCTGCTTCTCTCTTTATCATACCCCTGATAAGATCCACCCAGTGCGTTCACAGAGCTGTGATGCTATCCCTTCCTGTTATAGAGCACCTGAGGCCTGGAGAGAAGTGACTTGCCCAGGGTCACACGGGTTGCATAGAGATTGAGACTCAGATGGGCCCTGCCTCTCTGTCTATGCAGGTGGTGCTGAAGCTTCAGCAGGGGGAGGGCGGGTGAATGAGGCCCTTAGTGCTTGCTGCAGTCCCTGTGTGGTATGAGGGGAGCTCTGCTGGGGCCAGGACACCCATCCCACTAGCCCTGGCCTGGCCTCACTGAGTTGGACATCAGACACCCAGTTCTAAGCCCCCACTTGACAGGGCCTGACAGGTCTCCTCTGTCCGGGGAGGATCCCAGACTGAGGTACTGGGAGGCAGCAACGTAGCAGGAAGACTAGGGACCAGAAGGGGCAGGTGGCTCATGACTCAAGGTCTGCCTCCCGCAGGCCCCTCTCCTGCTCTGTGCCTCCATGTCCTCACCCGTAAACCAGGGTTCGGTTCTAAGCTTTGGCCTCACAGAAGATCCCCTGATTTTGTGCAGTTTGAAACGCGTCCTGTAAGTGCCATCTAGGTGTCATGTGAGTTTTGGTTCCCCACCAGTGACAGTGACTGGACAGTCGCATGCAGCCTATGGCGGTTTACCAGGAAAGGCAAATTCTGTGTCATCGTGGGAATTTTTGAGGCTCGCCCCAGGCAAGGCCTTGCGTAGCTCAGACCCTGCCAGCTCTCAACCCATACGAGCGTGGGGTGGCTCCTACCCACCGAGGCCTATTCTTGTGGCCTTAAGTGCTCAAGAGGCGCCCCCCCGCCCCCGCCCAGCTCCTGGTACGGGCCAATCTCATCACGGCAACCGAAGGGGCAGCTTGAGGGCAGGTCCGTTCAGCAGACCCAGCATCCAGGGGACCGTCTGAGTCAGAGGTACCAGAAAATAAAGCCATTTTATTATTATTTTTTATCTGCCGTCATGGCCTGAGGAGAAGGGTGTGAATGGAGGGAGGGAGGCGATGCCACGGCCCCCGCTGAGGCCCTGCGGTCCTCTACTTGGCCTGGACCGTCTCCTCCAGCCTGTCCAAGCGCTTCTGTAGCTCCTGCACCGTGGCCTGGAGCTTCCTCATTTCCTCCTCCAGCCGGGCTACGGCATCCTGGGGGAGCCAGCCCCGCATCAGTCCCGGGCCCATCCTTCACCTGGGCAGCCCCCCACCGCCCTACCAAGAGCTCCAGGGTGTGGCCCTTCTGTCCCTCAGCTGCAGGCCAAGACACCTGAAACCTGTTTTCTGAGGCCTGAGGATTACCCGCTCCTGGCCCCCAGAGGGTTGCTCCCCCCGCAGAGGGTCCCCAACATGAGTGTAAGATGGCCCGAACACCAGCCTCCTTCCAGTGGGACAAGGACCATGTCAGTAGCAGCCCCTGCCCTGCGCATCTTCCCGTCCTGACTCCCAGATTCCCATCCACTTCTCACCGAGCTGGGGGTCCCACTGCCCTCTGGTACTGTCTTCCTGCGCCCGGTGTCCAGGCCCCGGTTGACCCTCAGCTCCCGGCTCTTTGGAGGCACGTAGCCGTCCTTGAGGGAAATGAGGAGGGGCCCGGCATCCCGGCCCCCCAGCCACTCCTCAGCCGTGAGGGCAGCATCGGGCCCTGCGGTGGGTGGGTAAAGGTCCTCCTGGAACAGGTCCGACTGTGGGCAAGGCCAAGGCTGGTTAAGAGAGTGCTTGGGCCACACCGCCACCCTGCAACCGTGCGAGGTCAGTGCCTGGCCCGGGGCCCAGGAAGGGACATGGGAGCATCACCTTTCTAGGCACTGTCATGGCAATGGGCTCACACCTCCGCTCGTGCAGCTTGTAGAATCTGTGGAAATAAGAAGGTGAGCAGCGCCCACACATGGCTGTCCCAGAGCTGAAGGTCCGAGTAGGGTCGGCACTGCCCAGGGAGCATGCTCAGGTCAGGGTCAGGGGTCAGTCACCTGGCAATCTCACACTTGTTCACCTCCAGGCCACGTTTGGGCATGTAGCCCATGCCCCGCTGGGACTCCTTGGAACTGAACATGGAGAGATAGTGCAGGAATGGGGCCTCGGAAGTGATCTCGAAGTAGCGGATGGAGCTGTCACCCTGTGGGCGGCAGATGCAGACGCGGGCATCAACGCCACGGCGGCCTCCAGCCAGGTCCCTTCCGAGCCCTCCTCCCTCCACCTCCCGCCCCCCCCCACAAGTCCCTGCCCGACGGGGACACCTTGCCACAGAGGTAGACTATGTTGGTGTCAGGGTCAAAGAAGGGCAGCAGGACGCCGCTGCTGGTGTCCAGTTCCTGCAGGGACAGTGGCTCCTCCAGGTGCTTCTGCAGAGATGGGGGAGACGGGGAACAATAAGCTGGGCTAAGCCGAGCGTGCGAAGAGCTCGGGGCACGGACTCGGGGAGGGCCCTCTCTGAACAACCAGTGGAGACCGGCATCCCACAGAGGGTCAACTGAGGCCTGTGGCTCTATCTGATTGGGCATGTGGCAGGGCAGGCACTAAGCCTCCAGTCGCGCTGGGTCTCTGCTCCCCAGCCAGCACGCACCGTGTCCCACAGCGCCACCTGCCGCTCACTCATGCGGCTGAAGCCCGTGGTCAGGATCTTCCCGTCTGATACAAAGACTGCACGCACAGGCCGGGTCCCCTCATGGGGACGGTCCTTCTCCTGGAAGGAAAGGGACGCGGTCAGTCAGGTACCCACGCACACAACCTAAGCACCAGACCCCAGCTGAGAGCGAAAGAGGGACCTGGCTGATGGTGCAGAGGCGGGTAAAGGGCTTAGGGTCAAGGGTCGTGATTCAGGGCAACTCACGGCAACAACGGTGCCTTTGCGGGGCTCGATGATGCGCACACGCTTGTCACGGCAGGAGGTGCAGATGAGGGCGCCGTCTCGGCTCCAGTCCACGCTGTAGATTGTGTCCGGGTGCACGTCGGAGCCCAGCGTCAGCACGGCCGCCCCAGTGCCCACGTCCCACACCAGGATCACGTTGTCACAACCTGGGTGGTATTGCCAGCGTTAGAAACCGTGAGCCTCCGTCCCTTGCCGTCGGGTGACCGGCCTACCCCTCTTCTCCCCCCAGGCACCTGCACTGAGCAGCACGTTCTGGGCTGTGGGGTGCCAGGCCACGATGCCCACGCGCTTGGTGTGGCCCTCCAGGGTGACGACGGGCTCCCGCAGGGGTAATGTCAGGCCCCCATCAGGGATCTCCCACACCTGCAGAGAAGGGGCGAGTGAGACTTGGGGGTTCCAAATGTCAGGTCCAGTGCTAAAGCTCCCCCAGCCCTGTGTCCCCCCACCACTCACCATGACCGTGCAATCCTCGGAGCTGCTGGCAATGACGTTATCGTTGTGCGGGCACCAGGCGATGTCCAGCACTGGGGCCGTGTGGCCACAGACCATGGGCACATTCTTGTCCACACGTCCAGTCTAGGGGGCAGAGCAGGGCCTCTGAGGGAGGGACTTTTGCTCTCCAAACCTAATCCAGCCTCCCCACAACCCTTCAGAGAGGCACAGAGAGGGAGGCATTGGGTCCCTGGGAGGTGGAACAGGGCCTAGGGTGGGAGGCTTTGGTCCTCTGCCCCAGTCCCAGAGGTATCTGGGCAACTCAGAAGGGCTGTCCACAAGTAATGCAGGATGGGGGTGTGGGGCTGGGTACCAGAGGGCACACTGGGCCCTGGTCCCGCCTTACGGTCAGACCCTGGCCAAGGTCCTGACATCTCCACCCCCACCTTTCTCACCAATGACCTGGGGGCTGGCACTCCCGCCCCAGCTTCCCCGAGGGAGGCTTTCCAGGGGATGACAGGCCAAGGCCCAGGGCAGGGGAGGTTGTATTAAGGTTAGGGTTCCCCAGGGAAGTGTGGGGATGGGGAGGGGTCCTTCCAACAGGATAGGGACAGGGGAAGTCTGTCCAAACTGGCCCCGGGCAGGAGCCGAGGTTTGGAAATGGCTGCTTCCGGGGACAGCTGCTGCCGCAGGGCTTCCTGTGTGAAGAGCGCCCCAGCCCTCGCCCCACAACCACTTCCTCTTCTCTTGGCTTCCATCGGCCCTTTTAAGGTAACAACTTAGGGCCCATCTCCCCTTCCTGTCTCACCCCCCAAGAGCACAGGAGTGTGCTGGGGGTGGGGGTCAGCAGAGCGGAAGGGGGTACGAGCAGGAACAGAGGGAAGGCAGGTCTGGGGGAGGGGAGAGGGCCTCTCACATCATCCCTGCCTGCAGCCAGGGGGCCAGAGCTCCTGGGGGCTCAGAAGGGCCCAGGCCCAGAGCCCCTCCCACCCCGAGAACACCGCTGGGTCTGCCCGGACCCGATGGAGCTCTCTCTGTGCTCCAGAGGGGAGAAGGCCCCGGGTCTGCAAGACTTGCTGGATGACCTTTCTGGTGTCACCTGAGCTTCAGTTTCCACGCGACCACTGCACGTAGGAGCTGGAGGAGGCTGGAGGCTCATGTGGCCCAGCTCAGTTTTACAGCTGACAAGGCTGCTGCCCAAGAAGGCTTGGTGACAGTCACCTAATCAGGACCTCCGTGGGGCCACTGGAGGACCAGAGGCCCCCCTCACGTGGAAGGCTACTGGCCCAAGGCCTCCAGGGGCTCACCTTGCCCAGAGGCAGCACCAGGAAGGCCCCTCCCCCACTGGCCTCGCAGATCAGGGCCACAAACTTGGGGTTGACAGCACAGAAGCCACTATCCCAGGTGGTCTGTGAGACGCGCACATCCTCATAGCACTGGTCGGCCTTGGCTGGCTGTCCAAACACGTGGCGGAACTTGCTGGAGCGGACCACCTGCCGGCTCATCCTGGGGGGACACGTGGGTTTGAGGGCTTTTCTCCCTTCAGGTCAACTCTGACCTTAGAGTGTCGCCCGTGTACCCCAGGACACCCCTCAGCCGGTGTTTAAGGTCTCAGCTAACTTCCCCAGCATTGGCTCCCTGGGCTCCCTGCCCCCTCCTCTGGACTGCCATCTTGTCTCCTTCTTGCTCGCCCTCCTCACCCCTTCTCATTCCTGGCCAACCTGCAAGGCCCACCTTCTCTGCCCAACCCGGCCTCGCGTCTATACCTTCCGCCTCTGTGGCAGAGCCCAGCGTGGGGTAGCACCAAGGGCCGATCTGTTGACTGCTGCCGGATATGGCCCCCCCTCCAATGGCTCACATTCCCACCCTCTGGGGGCTTTGGTGGCGACAGCCTGGAGGGTGGGTTCTCTCAGTCATAGCAGCCACACCTCACATCCCTCACACCCACATGGGGAGCTTCCTCCCTCACCTGGCACAGGGCTGGGCATCCAGAGGGGAGCAGCATGTGGGCCTGCCCAGGAGGAGGGTCTCTGGGCCCCAGAAACAGCAGATGGCTTGGGTCCCACTCTCTCCTCCCCACACCTCTGCCTCTCGAGTCTGCCTAAGCAGGTGCCTGCTCTGGAACTATTCAGGGGAAGGGAGAGGCGGCGCTGATTCTCTGAGTTCCAGCAAGGATGGTTCCCCCCACCGGGCCGGGTGGAGAGCGACTGAAGCCTCAGGGATCACCTCTGGCTCCCCAGGCTACAGGCCCCATCCCGACACCCAACTGCATCACCTTCCCGGCCGTGTAGGGGCCATGCCGCCTGCTCAGAGGGCACCCTCCCAGGCCTCTACCCCACCTGCCCAGCTTTGCCCCTTAGACTGCCTTTGGCCCTGGCCCTTCTCGCTGGGCACCCCGCTGCCCTGGCCTGCCCTGTGAGGCTCCGGGAGGCTCCGGTGCACCTGCCCTGGAAGCAGGTGAGGAGCATGTGTGAGGAGAAGCAGTCCGGGGCAGGGGGATCAGACCCAGATGAGAAACCTGGGCCTGGGGAGAGGGGAGCCCCAAAGCCGAGGTTGGGGGACAGGAAGTCATCGCCCCACCCTGCCTCCTCCCCCACCGCAGGTACCAGGCTCAGAAACCGCGGAAAGGGGAACTTGGTCTTTTCTTGTTTTGCTCTCAACCCCTTCCTGTCTCCAAGCTCAGGGCAGCTGCTCGGCTCACCCACCCTGCCCCCACCCCCACCCCCGGTGGTCCCTCACCCCGGCCTGTGCACAGCGCAGATGGACCCTCCCACGCACATCCCCCTCCCCCGGGCGAGTCCCCTGCACGCGCGGCGCGGACGGCTCTGTCCCCTCTCCCAGCGGCGCGCTGACAGCCCGTCCGCCCCCACGGCCGCCTTCCACCGAGCTCACGGCTGCCCCACAGGTGGCCCAGGGCAGCGATGCCCTGTCCCTTGCCCGGGGACCCAGGCTTACCTGCTGCTGAGAGATGAGTGAACCCCCAAATGGAGGAGGGAGAGGAGGAGGAGGAGGAGGAAGGAGCCGGCGGAGCCAGAGACAGCCCGCTGAGGATGCTCTTGTCAAGACAATGAATGAGAAGCGGCGTCTGCCCGCCTCCTTAGGGGTGGCAGCGCCCCTTTGGGCGGAGCTCTTAAAGGGGATAGCCCTTCTCGGGGCGGAGGCACCGCCCCCCGCCCGCGGCCGCCTCTCCCTCCGTCGGCTCGGCCGCGCCTGCCAACTCCGAACGCAAGCAGATGCTACCGGCCAGTCGCTGACAATCTAATCGGCACTTTTGTAATGTCAAAATGCAAAAATACCCTGTTCTTCTTCCCTCCTTCAGTCCGCCCCCAGCCCACTCGCCATCCTGTCCCTGGCATTCACAGAAGTCCGGCCCCCGCGCCCGCCCGCAGCTGAGGCTGAGCTGCCTTCCGCCCCCCTACCCAAACCCCCGACCAGGGATGGAGAGCCGAGCCCTGGGGTCCCGTCCAGGCTCCTACATTTACAAACGGTGGCCTTGGCTGAGTCATCTCTCCTCTCCCATCTCCTGTCCTCATCCGGGAGCACCTGGGACCCGCCTGCCTCACAGGGAACAAGTGAATGACTCTGGCCTTATGGAGACTTCCTCCTGCGGGGGGCGGGGGGGGGGGCAGAGGTCGGTGAGTCAGGGTCCGGCTCCTGTCCCCAGAGAGCTCTCAGCAGCCGAAGGCCGGCTCCAAGGATGCTAGGCGGGGGAGGAAGCCAGACCCCATACTCAAAAGCAAGGAGGACTCTGTTGTCACCCTTGGATTCGGAGAAGGCCTTGTGCAGGCCGGGATGCAGAGGGCAAGAGAGGCCTACTCCAAACTCAGACTGCTTTCCAAGCTGGGCTCCTGGCTGTCACACTACCGAGTGACCCTGGGCAGGCTCCATCAGCCTCAGCTTCTCCCTCTGTAAGAGTCACACCTACCTCAAGTGGGGAGAGCAAAGCGTTATGTACCCGGTCTGGAGTGTAGCAAGCGCTTAATGGATGTGGGCTCAACCCATGGTTACTATTCACCAGGTATCTGGGCTGGACCCGACAAGGTGAGAGGGGGCCAACGGGCACCACCGAAGGAGGCCTGGTGGGCTAGGGGCAGCTGAGCAAAGGCCCAATAACGTGATTCTTCAAGGGACTGGTTCACATCCCACCGCCACCACTGATTGGCTGCATGCTCTTGGCCATGAACTCTAACCTTTCTGAACCTCAGTTTCTTCATCTGTAAATGGGGGATAAAGACAATCTGTCCAGCCCGCTTCACAAAGCCATAAGGCTCAAGTGAGACAACACATGTAAAAGTGTTCCACATGATTCAGTCGTAGGAACCTGCGGGTCCTGCCACTGGACGGAAGCGACTGGACGGGGATGCATGGTCTCCACCGGAAATGGTAAGAATAACAGGCGCGTTTACCGTGTGCCCACTCTGCACGGGGCACTGTCTCGACGCTGTGAATCGTTTAGTCTGCGCAGCACCTCTAGGTGGCAGACCCCCCTTCATTTTACGGAGGAAACAGGCACACATTGCCCTCCATCCTGGAGCCCTCCTTTTCCAGCAGAGGAAGAGCGCGTTGGCGAGACACCTGAAAACCATGCCCTGGAGGCAAGAGCCTGGCAGGCGTGCAGGGGGACAAGCCGGGAAGGCTGTTCTCACTCCCAGCGGGTCTGCAGTGTGGGGGCGGGGCAGACAGGTATGGGGAGGCCAGCGGCGGGAGTTATGTTTCGGCTTCTCCGTGAGCAGATGTCCGGAGAACACAAGACCAAGCGTCGTTCAGTGATGGGTGGTGAAGGCCCTGCCCCGAGGCTCCTCTTGTGTCTAAGAAGGGGCTGACCGCTCCCAGTGAGGGGCGTTGGGACAGTGCACCTGGTGCGTGCGCTGAGCTAGCATCTCACCAAAACCCTCTTTATGGCGGCCGCATCTCGAGTTTCCTTTGGGGGACCAACCTTTCCTCACTGGCAGTCCCTGAAGCTCAAGATGGGGTCCAAGGTGGGGCACAGGGCTATGGTTCCCCCCCCCCCCAGTTAAAGCAATCTTTTTTGATTGGTTCAGGGATGGGCACTTGATTCGAGGCTATGTTATCAGAAGCAGATTCGTTGGAGCTGCTAGGAAAAAGAGCCGTCTTTCCACTGGGGGTTAGTAAGCTGATAGGCTATACAGTCAGCGCTAGTCGTGACTATCTTGTCACCACATAGGAAAAGTTGGCCCGAATCAGCCCACATGGACAACTGCAGAAGCGAGATATGAAGACTGACGTATTCTTGACATAGTTTGAGTATCTGGATCCAACTGTGCCTGAACACCTTAACCCTTCTGTCACGGAAGACATGGGTTCCTTTTTCTACGTAGGCCAATAAGTTGGATTTTTGGCACTTACAGCTGGAAGAGCCCTGATGGGTACATCCGCTCTGGAGAGGAACAGGACCGCCCTCAAGAGGCTGTAAAGCATGTTGGAGTCAGACAGACCCGGAGAACCTCAGCTTCCCCATGTCCTGCTGCCCGGGCAAAGGGACCTTTCCTCACCTGTAAATCATGCACACCCTTGGTCACTTTCTAGAATGTGTGCCCATCCCCCAGCTTCAACAATTACCAACATATGGCCAGCGTTGATTCATTTCGTCCACATAATTTTCCTGGCATCTATTAAAACAAATCCTAGACTTCATAGCATTTCAATGTAAATACTTCAGCATGCCCCTCTGACAGAGAAAGACTTCTTTAAAACCTCGTAGAATTTTTAATAAAATTGAATTAACTTTATAGATTAATTTAGAAATGAGATTTAGACTTCCATCCATGACTGCAGCTTATTGGCCCACATATTTATGTCTTCTGTTAATATTAAAGAACACTTTAGGGACGCCTGGGTGGCGCAGTCGTTAAGCGTCTGCCTTTGGCTCAGGGCGTGATCCTGGCGTTGTGGGATCGAGCCCCACATCAGGCTCCCTCTGCTGGGAGCCTGCTTCTTCCTCTCCCACTCCCCCTGCTTGTGTTCCCTCTCTCGCTGGCTGTCTCTGTCAAATAAATAAATAAAATCTTTAAAAAAAAAAAAGAACACTTTAATATAATCTTGTAATTTTCACTGTAAAGGTCTTATATATCATTAGATTTTCCCCCATAGGCATAGTATGGTTTTGTGGCGATTCTGAAGGGATTCTTCTTATTCTAGTTGTAACCTTGTTTCATTTCCTTCTAAAATCACCTTTATCTACAGTAAGATACATCTTTCTTTCCATATGATAAAACACAATTTTTAAGTTCAGGTTCTGTTAGTTTTGACAAATGTATATACCCAAGTAATAAGCACCATAATCAAGATATGAAATATTTCCATCTCCCCTAAAAGTTCCCTCAAGCCCGTCTATCACCGATGCTTATCCTCAGCCGCAGGCAACCACTGATCTGCTTTTTGTCAGTAGGGAATTTTCCATACAAATGAAATCATGGAGTATGAGTCTGGCTTTTTTCATGCAGCATGTTTTGAGATTCATCCATGTTATTGTATGTCAGATAAAGATTTTCATTCTACCTAAGCACAATACCCTTACGTAATAGATAATTACCAGAAAAAAAGTTAGCAATAATTTCTTATGTTCACCGTTACATGATTACCTTAAAAAAAAAAAAAAGGACTCAGCAGTCAATCTTAACATCACTAAAAGTAGGACAACCAGACATTAGGTACCTCCTATAAAATGAGGCAGTAAGGGGCGCCTGGGGGGGCACGGTTCGTTAAGCATCTGTCTTCTGCTCAGGTCATGATCCCAGGGTCCTGGGATCGAGTCCCACATCGGGCTCCTTGCTCAGTGGGGAGCCTGTTTCTCCCTCTCCCTGCTGCTCCCCCTGCTTGTACTTTCTCTCTAATAAGTAAATAAAATCTTTTAAAAAATGATGCAATCAGCATGTAGTAACACCTTTGTAGTATTCTTACCAAAATCATCATTATAACATTCACCAGCATCTTGAATCGAATCAACCCTCTAGCTCTAGCTAATAGTTTGTAGGAAATAAGGGGGATAGAAGAACAGGTTAGATAACACCATGAGGAAGCAATTATGTAAATCTCGAATGTGAAAATGTGTGAATCTAGAAACGTGTAAACATTTTATAGGACAAATTACCTGGTTTCAATAAATAAATGGCATTAAATTTCTTTTAATGGGGAAAACAGTAAAAGAGTCTTTAAAAATATCAATTGGGGCATCTGGGTGGCTCAGTCAGTTGAGCATCTGCCTTCAACTGATTCCAGGGTCCTGGGATCGAGCCCCACGTGGGGCTCCCTGCTCAGCAGAGAGCCTGCTCACTCCTCTCCCTCTGCTGCTCCCCCTGCTTATTCTCTCTCTCCCTCCCTCTCTCTCTCTCTCTGCCAAATAAATAAAACAAATCAACTGTAAAAGGAGACTTTCAAATTAGTTTCTGTCACTTACAACCAAGAGTCCTGACTGCTCCTGGCAGCTCTAGGTCCCCGGTCAGCACTAACATTCCATCCCTGGGGTCTCAGGAGCCCTGTGAGCTACTTTACTGTCCTGTTTTCCAGATGATGAAATCGAGGCTCCGAGGAGATAAATGACCTACCCAAGGTCACACAAACTAGGCTTCAAATACAAATCTGCCTGACTCTGGAACCCAGGAGTCCATTCAAACTGTCCAGGCCACCATCAGAGCAGATGGGTTTACAAACTGGAGCGCAGTCGGGATGACAAGCTAGGAACGAAGCATGGCGGACACTCCACAGGTGGCCTAATGGATGAATGACGTCACATTAAAACTGGGTCTTGAATACAAGTTTGCCAGGTAGAGAAGGGAACGGAGAGGGGAAAAAGCAATTCCAGGAAAGGCAAGGAAGAGACAAGGACGTTTTAGGGAATGGTGAGCTCTTTGCTGCGCTGGAGCCTCCGGTGCCTGGGCTGAAGGGGAAGGCGGTAGAGCTGGGGGTTCAGCAAGAGGCAGATCTCTTCTCAAGGAGTTTGCTCCGAAGACAAGGAGAAGCGCACACAAGTCTGTAAGCAAAGAAGTGACGGGGTCTCGTGTGTCAGGGGTCCCTCTGATAGCCTGGTCCCTTGCTCCTGTGGCCCCCAGGCCTCCACTCAGCTGGTCCTCCAGCTGCCTGCCGGCTCAGCCCTGACCCACATTCGAGAACCAGTCCTGGCAGGAGGCCTATAAGGATGCCGTTTCCACAGGCTCAGGACTCAGCCAACCTTGCCAGACGCTTCCGACCGGCCGTCTGCTCAGGCTGCCTTCCTCACATTCGTGAGATGGTCATCGCTCCTATTTTATGGAGAAAAGAGGTGAGAACTCTTTCAACCCCTCCACTTCCACCAGCAACATCACCTCTGGTCCCTATAAATAGCCCCAAACTGTAATCACGGAGATGTCCTACTTGGGCCCTAGGCCGACTCCTCCTTCTTGGGACACATCCCATTTCCTCGGTGACTTCACTCTGTCCCTCACTCCCTCTCCCCTGCACTGCCAAGTTCTGCTCTCCACAGACCCTCTCTCTTGGGTGTGTACAAACAAGCCTAAGTGCCCTGTGCCTTTGGGGGAACCTCTCTGAGCTTGGCAGCCTCAAACCACTTCCCTATCTCGCTCCTGCTCTTTACCATCAAGTTTCCCGAAAGAGCTGTTTACGCTCACTGCCCTCACTTCCTCATCTCCTGCTTACTCCTTCACCTCCGTGGGTCTGGCTCCGTTCCCACCCTCAGACACAGACTTGCCCGCACCACGTCCACCGATACCCTCCCGATCATGAAATCAAACGTTCCGGTGGTCATCTGACGCTCCTGACCCCTCCCTCTGGAATCTTCCCTTTGTGTCCCTCTCCTGCTTCTCTGCATCGCTCTGCAGCTTTCTCTCTCCACCCTCTGCAGAGCGGCTCCCTTTGCTTAGCTTGCAAGGTGCCCCCAGGACTCTGCTTCTCCTGGCTCCCAAACCCCCCCCAACTATCTCATCCATAGCTTCAGCTTCAGCTTCAGCTACAAAAGTTAAAAAAAAAAGATTTTATTTATTTATTTGAGAGACAAAGAGAGCACAAGCAGGGGGAGCAGCGGAGGGAGAGGGAGAAGCAGGCTCTCTGCTGAGCAGGGAGCCCGATGAGGGGCTCGATCCCAGGACCGGGGGATCATGACCTGAGCTGAAGGCAGACGATTAACCGACTGAGCCACCCAGGCGCCCCTCAACTACAAATTTGGACACCCCCCCATCTGTCTCTGTGGCCCAGGCTTGCCGCCTGTGCTCCCTTGTGCTGACTGCCAACTGGAGGGCTTAACCTGCGTATCAGGGAGGGCCTCCCAGAGGAAGCCGTCTTGACCTTGAATCTCTCCGTTTCCCTCTGTGCTCAGACCCCTGTCTGAGTTGTGTTGCTTGGACCATCACACCATCTTCCGCTTCCTCTTTAAGGACATCTATGGCCTTCCTGGTCATAAGACACCCACCCTACAAAACCCTACCAGATCCTTAAGCAAAAAAGCTGAAACTCCCCCAGCATGGCGTCCAAAGCCCTTCCTGATCTTCCCCTTCTGGCCTTGCTATTCACCATTACCCAAACTCAACATGCTCTCTCACTCCTCTGGTCCGGAGGCTGGACCCTCAGATGTCTACAAGGGGGAGGAGAGGAGGTGGCCGGTCCAGTTACCTGTGGCGGAGAAAACGACTCCAAAACTTTGTGACTTCACACTATTAGTGTTAAGCGTGTGTTAGGGTTAGGGTTTCGAGAGGGAGCGTGCCGAGAGAGAGTGCTCCAAGACGGTAGGCCAGGTGATGGCCAGGGGTCCTTCTACCACATTCCACTGGTAAAGCAGTCACATGACCAGCCCCGATTCCAGGGGAGAAGAAATTGACTGCTCCTTTTGATCGGGAGAGCGACAGAGTTTGCAGCCGTCCCGACCGGGTGCAGGTCCCATGAACAGTTGACGTGGGCCAGGTGAATGACGAGAGGGAGCGCAGCGGCTGTGGCTGCATTAGCCCTTTGTACCGCTCAGGAATGGGGGCCCTGGGAAGCTAAACCTGATTTTTTGAGACAAGTTAGAAATATGGATTTTTATATGAAAGCTCCAGATCTTTCAACGTTGGCAGCTCATTCAAAAATGTCTAAAAATGTTATATGAGCAAAGCTAAATATGTCTTTGGTTTGGATGTGGTTTTTCTGGCCAACAATTTTTGGACTCTGTTCTTTGCCCTTGGCGCAGGCCTGAAATCTCTTACTCTGCGTTTGCTACCAAAGCTCTTATGTACCTGACTTACCCATTAAAGCTCGGGTCAAGACTCCCTTCTCTGTGAAGCCTTCCCTAACACCCCCTCCCCCTACAGCCACTCCTAGAGTCGTTTCTCTTCTCCCCTGTGCTAGTGACCCCTGGTGCGTTCCTCTATCATGGTAATTCATATATTGGATAACAATTATTTACAGGTCCAACGCTTCCACCAGATTGAGTTTTACCTCCCAGCACAGGACCCAACATTCAATAAACAAAAATCCTTCTTTGTTTCCCAACACTGCTAATAAACCACCAACTCACACACGCTCTACGTTCACCACTGTCTTCCCGGGCCGGTCCATCCTCCATCCCGCTGCCATCACCCCCGTTCAACCCCTCCTCACTTCTGCCCAGAATGATTCCAAGAGCCTGCTAGCAAGTCTCCCCCGTTCCAGTCTCCTCCATTGCTCCCAATCCCGGCCCCGTCGCCAGACTCCTCCTCCCTGCTACACAGATCTGACCATGTCAACCCCATTTCAAGATTCCTCCATTATTCTTCAGAATAGAATCCACTCCAGCAACTGGGTTAGTAGACCTAGGTTTTGTGCTGTCCATTATAACTGGTGCAGGAGTGGAAGTCTCACCAATCAATGTCAGCCTTGGGTCTTTTTCTGGAATCTTTTCTGTCACTATGTGAGGAGAGCCTTCCCGAGAATAAGGCCAGCAAAGGAAAACCAAGTGGGAGTGAGGAGTGGGAAAAGAAAAAGATACAGATTGATCTGATGACCTTGCTAAGCCCCTTGATCTAATTGTGCTTGAACACAAATACATTCCAGGCTTTCCAGCTTCCAGAGTCATGGTGGAGATAAACAGCCTGCTGGCGAGGCTCGGGCCTGGTCTGACTGATCTGAAAAGCAGAAATGATATGCACATCAAACAAAGGACACTCAGCAAAGAAGACTCCATTTTGCTTTATGTCCAATGTGCTGCGTTTTCAAAGAACCAGACCCACCACGGATCAACTTCCGTTTTGAAACTGACAAACCGAATTCACCACGCATGAGCTCGAGGGAGAACGTTATCCCAAAGCCTTGTCAGCCCCCGGTAGGGTCTCTCCAAGTGATACAAATCCCTCCTGTAGCCTCTCTTGGGAGCTCTTGGGACACTAACACTAGAAGGGACCTCTGCCAGCTCCCTCTTTTTATGGGTGATGAAGCCAAGACCCAGAGACCAGTTAGTTAGAGTCTGGACAAAATTTTCCACAAAGTAAAATCGGGGTGGAAGAAAGAGTAGTGTTTGGCAGGCAAAAAAACACACACTGTAGGAGTCTCACAGTACATAAATAATAGGGTAATGACATTCTGAATGACAGAAAAGTTCTTATGTTGTTATCAGAGTTGCAGAAAAGCATGTGTGCCTTTTCTCATTGCTAGAAGGCTGTGTGTATTTTATATATTAAAATACACACATATAAATATATATTTATTAAAATACATATATATGTATATACATATATATATTTACACATATACAAAAAATACACACATATATATATTTATGAACACACACACAGTTGCAGTACTATTTAAAAGCTAGAAAGAAACGTTCCATTTGGAAAAACTGAGGGCTGAAGAGTGAAGTACCCTCTAAAATCACCAACATGTTGTAGCAGAGTCCAGGACCAAGTTAATGATTTTTCTCACCACACCCCAGCGGATGCCAATGGCGCAGGAGACATGTGTTGATTTTGCCTAATCCTCTCCTCTCTACTCTAGTAATAGGAACCGGAATTTCCTTTGGAAGTCTGTAGTGATGCGATGATGGTCGCCTACCCAAACCTCCATTTCGCTGCAAATGGTTAGTCTAATGCAATCATGGAAATCCTATTCCTCATGCTAGTGATTGGTTCAGAAATGATCATTTGTCTCAAATTGGCCAATGAGACCAGAAGAAGTCATTAGGCGTGGCTTCATGTAAACCTTTCCTTGCTCACAGAAAAGATACACTGGTGATCCCTTCCTTCCAAAACTTATTATTCAACTCTTTTATTATAAACACCTTAGTAGCTATGAAAATGGAATCCCATGCGGCTTTTTATGTGCACTTCCCTAATGACTAATGATGTTGAGCACGTTCTCATGTGCTTATTGGCCATCTGTATATTTTCTTTGGAGCAACGTCTATTCAGATCCTTTGTCCGCTCTCAACTGGGCTGTCTTTTTAATACTGAATTGTAAGTTTTTAAATATATTTTGGATATAAGTCCTTATAAGCTGTATGATTTGAAATATTTCCTATTCTGTGGGTTGTTTTTTCACTTTCTTGATGGTGTCCTTTGAAGAACAGAAGTTTTAAATTTTGATGAAGTCCAGTTTATCTATTTTTTCTTTTGTTGCTTGTGCTTTTGGTGACTTATCTAAGAAAGCACTGCCAAATTCAAGGCCATGGAGACTTATCCCTATGTTTTTCTCCAAGAGTTTTATAGATTTAGCTTTTACAGGTAGGGTTTTGATTGATTTTTGAGTTAATTTTTGTATATGGTGTGAGGTAGGAAGTCCAAATTCATCCTTTGCATGTGTGTATACAGTTATGCTAGAACCATTTGTTCAATGACTCCTTTTCCTCCATTGAATTGTCTTGGCATCCTTGTGAAAAGCCAACTGACCATAGATAGATGGATTTATTTCTGGACTCTATTCCATCCCACTGGCCCATATGCCAGCACTACACTGTCTTCACTACTGTAACTTGGTAAGTCTTGAAATTGTGAGTTCTCAAAATGTGTTCTTTTTCAAGATTATTTTGGCTACTCTGGGACCCATGAGTTCCTATATGAATTTTAGAATACACTTGCCAATTTCTATTTAAAAAGCCACTGGGGGGGGGCGCCTGAGTGGCTCAGTCAGTGAAGCGATTGCCTTCGACTCAGGTCATAATCTTGGAGTCCCAGGATGGAGTCCCGCATTGAGGTCCCCGCTCAGTGGGGAGCCTGCTTCTCCCTCTGACCCTCCCTCCGTCTTGTGCTCTCTCTCTCTCTGTCTCTCTCTCACTTTCTCTCAAATAAACAAATAACAACTTCTTTTTTTTTTGTTTTAAAGATTTTATTTATTTATTCGACAGACATAGAGACAGCCAGCGAGAGAGGGAACACAAGCAGGGGGAGTGGGGAGAGGAAGAAGCAGGCTCATAGCGGAGGAGCCTGATGTGGGGCTCGATCCCATAATGCCGGGATCACGCCCTGAGCCGAAGGCAGACGCTTAACCGCTGTGCCACCCAGGCGCCCCAATAACAACTTCTAAAAAAAAAGCCACTGGGGTTCTGGTAGGGTTTATGTTTAATCTGTATATCAATTTAACAACATTATGTCTTCTGATCCAGGAGCATAGACTGTCTTTCCATTTATTTAGATCTTCTTTAATATCTCTCAACAATTATTTGAAGTTTTCAGAGCATATGTTTTACATTTCTTTTGTTACATTTATTCTCAATCATTTTATCCTTTTGGTGCTATTATAAATTAATTGTTTCCTTAATTTCCTTTTTGGATTATTCATTGCAAGTGACCATACCATAATTGATTTTTGCATATTGACCTACTATCCTACAACTTTTCTGAACTCATTAATTAGTTCCAGGTTTTTTTTAATTATGGTGAAAAAGACATAACATGAGACCTACTGTCAACAATTTTTAAGTATATAGTACAATATTGCCAACTGTAAGCACAGTGCTGTACAACATATCTCTTTCCATCTTGCATGACTAAAATTCTGTACCCATAGAACAGCAACTCCCCATTTTCTCCTCTCCTCAGCCCTTGGCAACCACCATTTTAATTTTTGTTTCTATGAATTTGGACTCATGTGGTATTTGTCTTTTTTGTAACTGGTTTGCTTCACTGAGTGTAAGGCCCTCGAGGATCACCCATGTTGTAGCATATGACAGGATTGTTTTTTACAGCTGAATAATATTCCACTGTATGTATATACCACATTTTCTTTTTCCTTTCATCCATCAATGGACACTCAGGTTGTTTCTATATCTTGGCTCTTGTGAATAATGCTGCAAATGGACTTGGGTGTACAAAGATATCGTCAAGTTCCTGATTTAAATTCTTTTTGGATAGGGGCGCCTGGGTGGCACAGTCGTTAGGCGTCTGCCGTCAGCTCAGGGCGTGATCCCGGCGTTCTGGGATCGAGCCCCACATCAGGGTCCTCCGCTAGGAGCCTGCTTCTTCCTCTCACACTCTCCCTGCTGTGTTCCCTCTCTCACTGACTGTCTCTCTGTCAAATAAATAAATAAAATCTTTAAAAAAAATAAATTCTTTTTGGATAAATACAAGAAGTTGGATTGCTTCATCATTTGGTCATTCTGTTTTTTTTTTTAGGAACTTCCACACTGTTTTCATAGTGGCTGCTCCATTCTACATTCCCACCAACAGTGCACAAGGGTTCTGTTTTTCCCTCACCCTCACCAACACTTATTATTTCCAGTTTCGTTTTGTTTTTTATAATGACCATCCTAATAGGTGTGAGATGCTGCCTCTCTGTGGTTCTGATTTGCATTTTCCTGATGATTAGTGATGTAGTTCTCATTTTTTAATAGATAACTACCTTAGAATGTTCTATATACAAGATAATGTCATCTGCAAATAGAGATAGTTTTACTTCTTCCTTTCCAATCTGGATCCCTTTAATTCATTTTCTTGCCTGATTTTCCTGGCTAGAATACCCAATACAATATCAAACAGAAGTGGCAAGAGTGGATATCCTTGTCTTGTTCCTGAACTTTCGCTATTAAGTATGATGTTGGTGGTAGGATTTTTCATAGACGCTGTTTATCATGTAGAGGAAGTTTCCTTCTATTTCTAGTTTGCTGGATGTTTTTATCATGAGAAGGTGTTGGATTTTGTCAAAGGCTTTTTCTGCATATGTTAAGATGATTACGTGGAGTTTTCTCCTTTATTCTAATAATATATGACATTAATTTATTTTTAGATGTTAAACCAACCTTGCATTCCTGAGATAAACCTCACTTGATCATAGTGTGTTATCTTTTTTATAGTTGCTGGATTTTGTTTGCTGATATCTGTTGGGATTCTCACCTCTAGATTCATAAACAATATTAATGTATAGTTTTGTTTTTATTGTGATGTCTTTGTCTAGTTTTGGTATCAGGCTGATACTGGCCTTTTAGAGAGGGCAAGTGTTCCCTCTTCTATTTCTTGGAAGAGTTTACAAAGAAATAGCATTAATTCTTCTTTAAATGTTGGGTCAAATTCACCAGTGAAGCCATTTGGGCCCGGGCTTCTTTTTGTGGAAAGCTTTTTTGTTACTAATTCAATTTCTGTACTTGCTATAGAGCTATTCAGATTTTCTATTTCTTCTGGAAATTTGGCAGTTTTTGTCTTTCTAGGACTTTGTCCATTCCAATTTAAGTTACCTAAATTACTGGCATACACTTCTTCATAGTATTTATTTCTGTAAGGTTGGTAGTAATGTCCCCAAGGTGTCTAATAACAAATTGGCTTTAATTAAATAGAAGCTGCAATAAATCGGTTGAACCTCAAATAGCTTTTTTGGGGCCAGGTGCTACATTTTAAGTCTCTTTCATTGGGGCACCTTTGTGGCTCAGTAGGCTGGGTCTCTGCCTAAAGCTCAGGTCATGATCCCAGGGACTTGGGACTGAGCCCCACACTGGGCTCCCTGCTCGGTGGGGGGTCTGCTTCTCCCTCTCCCTCTGCCCCTCCTCCCTGCTTGTGTTCCCTCTCTCTCTCTCTCTCTCTCGAATAAATAAAGAAATCTTTTTTTTTAATCTCTTTCATTTTGATGATAAGAAAAGCTCTCTGTAAAAATAGACTCCAGAAATTACTGATCAGGCTTAGCAAAAACTTCACATGTGACTTGTCCAGAATAGGAAAATCTATAGAGTCAAAAATTAGGTTCACAGTTGCAAGGAATGAGGGGTGTAGGAAGGAGATAGGGAGTGACTGCTAATGAGTATGGGGTTTTGTTCTTGGGGTGATAAAAATCTTCTGAAATTAGATAGTGGTGATTGATATACAACTTTGTGAATACAGTGAAGAATGAAACCACTGAACTGTACACTTTAAAAAGGTAAACTTTAGGGGCACCTGGGTCAGCTCAGGTTGTGATCCCAGGGTCCCCCTGGGATCAAGGTGCACGTCAGGCTCCTTGCTCAGCAGAGAGCCTGCTTCACCCTCTCCCTCTGCCTCCCCACTCATGCTTGCTCTCTCTCTCTAGTGCTCTCTCTCAAATAAATAAATAAAATCTTATAAAGGTAAACTTTATATAATATGTATTACATTTCAATAAAACTGTTTTTTATTTTTTTTAAGATTTTTTATTTATTTATTTGACAGTGATAGCCAGCCAGCGAGAGAGGGAACACAAGCAGGGGGAGTGGGAGAGGAAGAAGCAGGCTCCCAGCGGAGGAGCCCGATGTGGGACTCGATCCTGGAACACCGGGATCATGCCCTGATCCGAAGGCAGACGCCTAACGACTGCACTACCCAGGCGTCCCAAAACTGTTTTTTAAAAAAGATATGTGTGGCTTTATATGTGGTCTTACTCTGTTCCTAATTTTAAGAAAGTAAATGCTTTGTTTTCCTACCATTCAATGAAAAGACATAAGAACTCTCTTGCTGTCAATTTATTTTGCTACCATTTAAAAATATAAATCCTTTTTGTAAGAATTATGAAATACATTTTATTAATTATGAGAAATTATTAATCACGGCTAGTGTGGGAGTTTAACAATACTTCATCCATTTTACTTTCTTATCGTTTCAAATGAACCTGATTTACAAAGAAATTTATGAGATTTCCCATTCAAAATTTCTTTTATTTCTTCAAACTGTAAAACGCTGGTAAAGCTTTCAGTTTTTGAGGTAGCCAACACAATTTTCTATCTTCCTTTTGCAGAAGTTAAAAAAACAAGCTTAAATTAAAACAACAGAAACAGTTCTTACAGCAGTATCAAGACCTAAACATATCTTGGAACTTTGTTAATATTTCACAACTACTCCATTGCAAAATTTTGTATTGGCCTTGCCAACATTCCTAAAACTGGTTTTCTCTTGAAGCTTCTATTTCAAAGACTCGACTGAAGAAACAGAGTATGTCCCCCACGTCTGGCCTCGACCTTCTGGTGCTATGACCAGCTGTGGTGCCAACGTCACGTACTTCCCCGTCAGGGTCAGGATGATGACTGGAGAAGTATAAGAATGTGGGGACTTGGGGCGCCTGGGTGGCACAGCGGTTAGGCGTCTGCCTTCGGCTCAGGGCGTGATCCTGGCGTTATGGGATCGAGCCCCACATCAGTCTCTTCCGCTATGAGCCTGCTTCTTCCTCTCCCACTCCCCCTGCTTGTGTTCCCTCTCTCGCTGGCTGTCTCTATCTCTGTCGAATAAATAAATTAAAAAATCTTAAAAAAAGAATTAAAAAAAAAAAGAATGAGGGGACTTGGCACCTATCTGAGTTGAGGGGCCTTTCACATAATACCTGGTACTCCTGTTTCTTTGCGTTCGAAGCATCCCTTTTATTGTTCACTCACAGAATAGGAAAGAATTAATTTTTCAGTGTTTTCGCAATGAAAAGTTTTTCATCTCAAAAGCAATACCGGGGTGCCTGGATGGCTCAGTTGGTTAAGCATCTGCCTTTGGCTCAGGTCATGATCCCGGGGTCCTAGGATCGAGTCCCACATTGGGCTCTCTGCTCAGCAGGGAGTCCGCTTCTCCCTCTCACTCTCCCTCTGTGCTCTTGCTCTCTCTCTCTCAAATAAATACATTAAAAAAAACTTTAAAAAAAAAAGCAATACCTGCTCATTGTACATTAAATCCTGAAAGATCCATAAAGAAATAGTTAATCATTTTGTCATCAACCCTGCATTCTCATTGCCCTGAGGTAACCAGTGTGAACAATTTTTTTTTTCTAAACTCCCCCCCTTTTATTGTTTTTAGTATAGTTGACACACAATGTTAGTTTCAAGTGAGATGACGGCAGCTTAATGTGTATTCCTGCACACCTGGTAAAGAATGTCCTAAATGTGGGTATTTCCCAGACAGCCAAAAAAAGTCCTGGCCAACATAAGCATTCCAAGGAAAATGAGCCTCAACAAGAGAGTAAAAAGAGAAAGTCAACGGACTGGTATTAGTGTGGGAAATCTTTTTGAGATGATGGAACTCCAAGAGCAGATTAAGGTAATGGTTGCATGACTCCATGAATTTGCTCAAAGTCATAATTTGAGCACATAAATGGGTGAATGTAAATTATACCTCAATGAAGCTGGGTTTTTCGTTTTTGTTTTTTATTTTTTATTTTTTTTTTAAAGATTTTTTATTTATTTGACAGAGATAGAGACAGCCAGCGAGAGAGGGAACACAAGCAAGGGGAGTGGGAGAGGGAGAAGCAGGCTCATAGCAGAGGAGCCTGATGGGGCTCGATCCCAGAACGCCGGGATCACGCCCTGAGCCGAAGGCAGAGGCTTAACCGCTGTGCCACCCAGGCGCCCCACCGTTTTTGTTTTTTAAAGCAGCCAGGGAGAGAGGAGGAAAACCAGCATGGGTGTGAGAGAAGGACTTGCCCTTTGGAAGCTGCCGAATAATGCCTCTTCAGGGGTGTCCACACCCGGCCCCTGGAACGTGTGAACACGCTATCTTACAGAGGTGAAAGGACTTTGCAGGTGTAACTAACTCTACAGACCTTGAAGTAGGGAGAGTAGCCTGGATTATCCAGGTGAGCCCAAGCTAATCACGGAAGCCCGTAAGAGCCAGAACTTTCCCAGCTGGAAGCCAGAGAGATGTGGCAGAAGAGGAAGTCAGAGATTCGACACATGGCTGCCAGCTCTGGGATGGGGGGCTGTGTGCAAGCATAGGAGTGAGGTCTGCAGGAGCCAAGGGGGCCCCTGGCAGACAGCAGCCAGGAAACGGGGGCCTCAGTCCTACCTACAACCACAATGACCTAGACGCCGTTGACAACCTGCATAGGCGGATTCTCCACAGAGCCTCCGCGTCTAGCCGGCCACCACCTTGATTTCAGCCTGGTTGAATCCCCGAGCGGAGAGAACGGTTGAGCCAACCTTGACTTCTGAACTACAGACCCAGTGAGACAATACATATGTGTTATAGTCTCTAGGTTTGTAGTGACTTGTTAGGGCAGCAGTAGAAAACTAAGGCTACCTAAACTATAAATCTGATGGCAGATCCCTTTTCAAACCTTTTAACGACCTTTATTGTCTAAAATCAAATAGAGTCTACTCTTAATGCAACACGGATGGTCCTCGGTGACCCGACCCCTGAGTCACTCATTAGCCAGAGGCTGAATTTCCACCTGCACGCACCCTGCTTCTTCTCATCTCCCTTCTGCTCCGTCGTGCGCCTTTCTCATTCTTTTGGACTATGCTCGAGCCTCACCTCTCCCAGGAAGGCTCTCCCGTCTGGGTTCCATAGCATCCTCTGGATAGTTCCATCACTATAATACAGTATGATGATAATAATAATATAGTGTCTAATTACACTTATAAAGTATTACAACAAACTATTTACGTGCACATACTCCCCACTAAGGCTGTAACTTCCTTCGGGGCAGGATCAAGTCTTACTCATCTTTGCTTTCCCCAAGGCCCTGTACACAGTGGATATTCAATAAATATTATTTACATGTCCCATTTGGAAGAAGAAGTTTTGGTAACTAAAAAAGAAGCCCATTATTCTAGAAACAGGTTAGATCCAGAAGTGCTACTGACATGCCCGTTCATTTTGTAAGGAAGCGAGTGGGGGTTGGGCTTGCGTCCCCGAGATCCATTTCTATGAACCCGGACTATGAGCTTGTTAGAACAAGCTCCTCTTATCCTCCTTGCAGATGTCTTACAGAACACTGCTGTCGACATCTGTGGCCGAAGAAAACCTCCTTCCTTTATATGTGGATGTCAGAGGTAGCTCCTCGCGGCCACGCCCACTCACGGTTGCCGCCTGGTTATTCATCTGGACGCTGTCTGTGTCGGGAGGGCCTTGCCATATGAACCTACCAGTCGGGTGACTAAAGTTTCCACCCAGAACCTTCACCAAGCCGAACCTGTTAGGTTTTCCTAACTAATATCAAGCGGATGGGTCTCGGAGGCATTTGGCAATCACTCTTCCTCTTCTCTCGATGATCAATGTCAATGACTCCTTTCTGCAGCTCGCATCACTGGGTCTTTGATTTTCAGGACGGACTTCTATCGGGAAGAAATCCACCTTGTAGACACATGACTCTTCACCATTTTCTTAGGACTTACGATCACTTATTGCTACCAGCACACTTTCTCCTTAGTACTTTTAACACTGATGAGGGATGGCAGGGTTCACAACGTTTGTAAGACACCTCCAAGCCAAGCACCAACCCAGGAAACACACCAGAGACGAAGAGATAATGCTGATGCTGAGTAGCGCTAAAACCACTAATTCCACCTGTTGGTTCAAGCCGGGCGGGCACACGCTTTTTCTCGGGGACAGCTTGTTTTTTTCCTATAAAGATTTAGACGTTGAACGAGTGGGGAAAACTCTGTGCTTCGACTTGAAATTAAAACTGTGTTATCATGCGATAGCACGCACATTTCTCCAAGGCAAGTGTTCAAAATGTTCACCACTGGCTTCCACAGACTGTCGGGAACGACAAATCCTGCACTGACAAGCATTTTGTTTTCTACGCTTTCTCTCTGATCTCCTTTTTTCCATAAACAAGCACTGGGTAAGCTCTGTTTCAACTCTGTCCCGTAACCTAGAGGTGGCTGCGTGTGTTGGGAGATGAGTTTCACATTTGTGTCACCAGCATTGCCGAGCCCTTGGTCACATTTTCCTTTTCCTTCACATCCGGTCACGGTCCTCAAACCTCAGGTACAACCCTGACATCCTGGACTTCCACTTTTTCACCCACACTATGCCTGGTGCCATGTCTCGTCTGACATCACTGACACCAACGAGGGATCTTACCAGGAAACAGTACAAATTATCACCTTTTATCTATTTCTGTAAATGTCCTTGTGAACATTCAAATGTGTACATGTTTTCCTGTGACACTCTGAAGCTGACTAACATGATAGAATACTCTATTCTGGCAGAAAATCCAATCTTCTTATCCTAGCCCTTGGGATTTCTTTTTAATCTGCCCCACACAACTCTTACTCTTGACCCCTTCACTTGAGGCAAAATTCACTATCTCTGGGTTTTGGCTTTCTCATCACTCCCTTCTACCTATTCAAACCCAGCCCATATCCTTGAGGTCTCATTTTTTTTCCATAAAGCTATTCCTCTTCGGAACTCTTGAATTTCAAGAATCAAGACAATTTAGTCACAAGCCAACTGGGTGTCTCTACATTCTACTTCAAGAAAAGATTTGTTGTTAAAAATTGGATTAAAATTACAATGGTATGTTAAATACAGGTATTTACCTCTGTTCTTGCCAAATAATAACGTAGCAGTAAGAAGATTTTTCTAATGCCACAAACCTAAGAGCACAGTAAGAATGGAAGAGAAGACGGCAGAACACAATTTTCAAAGGCGGTTAATAGATGGACACATGGTAACTGGTTTACTAGAACTAAGAAAGCAGAATCTGGAGCTGGCAGTGGAAAAAAATAAGTCAACAGATTTCCTTTGCAGAAGCCTTCAAGGACACAGAGATGGGCACCTTCAGGCAGGAAATGGGAAGAGCTTTCTGCAGGGAATCTGGCCAAACCAAGAAGAAAGACCTGAAGACAGTGACATCAGGAGCTCCCTCATGGCCAGCTGGGTCCCTGCGGGGAAGGCCACAGGAGGGGGCTACCCACACATGCAGACCTTTCGTTTGGTTTGTAACTAACCCGTGCTTACGTGTGAGCAGACCCCAGGATTCACCAGACATGTGCAGAAAGCATCCAATACATAAAAAACAGAGGCCAAATGCTTAAGTAGATAAACAAAATACAACACACACACACAATTACACATTTACACACACACACACACACACACACACACAAAATTAAATATGATTCTGTCTCAGGAAGGCAGGAAATTCGGACACATGCTACAGCATGGACGAGCTTGAGGCCCTTAGACGAAGGGAAATAAGCCAGTCACAAAGAGGCCGATGCTGTGTGATTCACTCACGTGGGGTACCTGGAGCGGTCGAATTCAGAGACAGGAAGTAGAACGGTGGTTGCCAGGGATCAGGGGGCCAAGGGAATGGAGAGCTGCTGTCTAATGGGTACAGAGTTTGGGTTGGCGAAGATGAGAGGAGTTCTGGAAATGGGCGGCCCAACAACGCGAACGTACTTCACACCAGTGAGCTGTATATTCCTTGGAGAAGGCTGAGGTGGTCAATTTTATGTTGCGGGTAGTTCACTCTTATAAAGTCCCAAATAGGCAGAACTAAACTGATGGCTTGGATCTCTCTCTGTGGGAGGAAAAACCACCAAGAGAAGCAAGAATGTGGTCATCGCAACTGTCACGATGGTCACTGGGCCTCCGAGGGAGGGACCCACCTGGAATTGGGATTGGGTTTCTGGGGATGCTGGCAATCTTTTATTTCTCAATCTAGGTGATAGGTTTTCTTAGTACACGTTTCTACTGTAAAAGAAGAAAAATTCATAGGGAATGCATTTCCACACTGATGGGGCCCAACACAGTAAATGGAAACAGATCCACACCAAGACGTTGTTGGTTTGTTTTTTTGCTGTTGTTGTTTGTTTGTTTGTTTTTTTAAGTAATCTTTAGGCCCAGTGTGGGTCTCAAACTCAAGGCCCCGAGATCAAGAGTTAGTGGCATGCTCTACCAGATGAACCAACCAGGCGTCCCAGACCAAGAAGTTGAGAACCCTGGCGTGCTGCAGAAGATCCCTTCCTGCTTCCATACAGACAGAACAGTTTTCTAATAGTCACGAACCCGAATGGAGCTGGATTTCTCAATGTTGACAACAGGAGTCAGAAGACAGAGCTGTGGGGCGCCTGGGTGGCACAGCGGTTAAGCGTCTGCCTTCGGCTCAGGGCGTGATCCCGGCGTTATGGGATCGAGACCCCACATCAGGCTCCTCCGCTATGAGCCTGCTTCTTCCTCTCCCACTCCCCCTGCTTGTGTTCCCTCTCTTGCTGGCTGTCTCTATCTCTGTCAAATAAATAAATAAAATCTAAAAAAAAATTATAAAAAAAAAGAAGACAGAGCTGTGCATTCGAAATACTGAGGACAAATGTTTCCAATCTTGAATACTCTATCCAAGCTCTTAAGCATAAAGGTAAAATAAAGACATTTTTAGACATACAAAGTCTCCAAAATGCACCTTACTGATCAAAGTACTAGAGAACGTGCCCACCAAAACAAGGGATAAAGCAAGAAAGAGGAAGATGTGGAATCCAGAAAAGTAGGGATCCACCTCAAGAAAATCGAGAGGTTCCAGTAGGTGGTGAATAGAGTTGGGGCCTGGAGCAGAACCGCTCCAGCTGGAAGCAGGTCAGAGGCTACAGAGACGGGTCTTTAAGAAAATAAAACCAATAGGAAATCTAATGTGTTTGAATGTAATGAGATAGTTACACCTCAAAGCAGAGTTTGAGATGGAATTAGTGTTGTACGCACAAGCAGACAAACAAAACAAGAACAGGACAAAATTATTAACTCAGTGGCAGGGAAAGGGGGGAAACAAGAAGTACAGGAAGAGGAAAGCACCTGCTTGGTTCAGCGTGGAGAGCAATTACATAGTTACAGTGATGTAAACTCGGAATATCTACGTAACCAGAACTGTGTGATACAGTAACATGGGGGGGGGGGTGAAGACAGGAAGTGTAGGAAAGATGAAAATGTTAAAGGCTTAGCTGCCAAGATATCACAGATAATGCCTAAAACCGAAAAATCAAGAAGCAGCAATATGGGCATGCTATTTTTTTTAAAGGTTTTATTTATTTATTTGAGAGACAGAGAAAGAGCAGAGGGAGGGGCAGAGGGAGAGAGAGAAGCAGGCTCCCCGCTGAGCGGAGAGCCCAGTGTGGGGCTCCATCCTAGGACCCTGGGATCATGACCTGAGCGGAAGGCAGATGCTTAACCGACTGAGCCACCCGGGTGCCCTGAGCGTGCTATTTAGATATATGGAGACTATAAAGGAATCCGCTAACGAGGATGAATATGGTGCTTCTGGGGAACAGGAAACAAGTGATGGAGGACCCTGGTTTTTCATAATAAGCCACAGAGAATTCCTAAACATGCACATATGTAACTTTGGAAAATAAAGAAGTAAAAAACTCAGTTAAGATGGAGGAGAATTTTCTCACTCACCGTATATCTGCATTTTTATAAGAAGCATAGATGTATTCTTTATACAAAGATGTTTTAATTGATCAAAAGAAGAAATTTGTTGAAAATAAATATTTCCAGGGACACCTGGGTGGCTCAGTCAGTGGGGCGTCTGTCTTTGGCTCAGGTCATGATCCCAAGGTCTGGGAATCAAGTCCTGCATCGGGCTCCCTGCTCAGTGGGGAGTCTGCTTCTCCCTCTTCCTCTGCCCCTCCCCCCACTCATGCACATTCTCTCTCTCTCCCTCTGACAAATAAAATAAAATAAAATAAAATAAAATAAAATAAAATCTTAAAAAAAAAAGAAAGAAAATAAATATTTCCAGTTACTGGTTTGGCAACCGTCCAGCCAGAGACGTATACTTCACCTTTAAAAATAATTATTTGTAAAGTGAGGCACTTTTAAAATATGGCTATAAATTCTTTTTTTTTAATGGCCTTAAGCAATAACTATTTTATGGAGCTTACAATTCTGTGGGTTGGCTGAGCAGTTCTTCTGAGCCATAAATTCTTTGACACGTCACCCACCACAGGTGTGGTCTAGGTGCTTCTCCTTCATCTGGGCAGGCTGTGGCTGCTTCAATAAACAGCATGGTGGAAGGGATGGTATGTGACCTCCAAGGATGGAACTCCCAGTCAAGAAGTCCAACCACAGCTTGCCATAACCATGCGAGTTAGGACAGCCATTGGAACTATGGCTGACAGTCCCATTTGAGCCTGTCCCCAGCCATCCCAGTCCAGGTGACAGTCAGATGAGTAAAGAAGCCATCTTGGAAGTGGGTCCTCCAGCCACAGCTCTTCCAACCCTGGCTGGAAGAGTCACCCCCAGCTGTTGAGGTCATCCAAGCTGAGGCTGGACATTGTAGAACAGAGTATAGCTTTCCCTGATATGCCTTTTCCAAATTCCTGACCCACAGAATCAATAAGTAATAATAATAATAATAGGGGCGCCTGGGTAGCACAGCGGTTGAGCGTCTGCCTTCAGCTCAGGGCGTGATCCCGGCGTTATGGGATCGAGCCCCGCGTCAGGCTCCTTCGCTATGAGCCTGCTTCTTCCTCTCCCACTCCCCCTGCTTGTGTTCCCTCTCTCACTGTCTGTCTCTATCTCTGTTGAATAAATAAATAAAATCTTTAAAAAAATAATAATAATAATAAAAAAGTCACTAAATGTTATGCCACTAAATATTGTACTGGTTCATTACATAGTAATAGATAGATGCAACAAAACCTAAGGGAAGGGGTGCCTGGCTGGCTCAGCCAGTAGAGCATGTGACTCTTAATCTCAGGGTGGTGAGTTTGAGCCCCACGTTGGGCACGGAGCCTACTTTAAAAAGGGGGGGGGTAAGGGAAAAAGCATGTAATTATGTATTGGTGTACTCAGCACGAATAAGACAATGCCTATGACTATTCTAATGCTAAGTTAATCACTGGATGCTAAACAGATGATGCATAAATTAGACACTGAATGCTAAATTAATGAACAATTATCTCATTATGTGTACTAAATCTCTTTCTTTATGTTCCAATACTAAATTAATATGTGAGGGTTTTTTTTTAAGACTTATTTATTTATTTGAGAGAGGGAGAGCACGGGAGGGCAGAGGACGAGGGAGAGAGAGAATCTCAAGCAGACTCCCCACTAAGCATGGAGCCCAACATGGGGCTCCATCCCATGACCCTGAGATCAAGATCTGAGCCAAGGGGCGCCTGGGTGGCACAGCAGTTAAGCCGTCTGCCTTCGGCTCAGGGCGTGATCCCGGCGTTATGGGATCGAGACCCACGTCAGGCTCCTCTGCTATGAGCCTGCTTCTTCCTCTCCCACTCCCCCTGATTGTGTTCCCTCTCTCGCTGGCTGTCTCTATCTCTGTCAAATAAATAAATAAAATCTTAAAAAAAACAAAAAGATCTGAGCCAAAATCAAGACTTGGATGCTTAACCGACTGAGCCACCCAGGCGCCCCAATATGCATGATTTTGATGACCATTCCAAGAATATCCATTTCCCCCATCTCCTTCATCCCTTCTAGATCTTGATGAAGGAGCAATGAGGGAACATTTAAAGGAACAAGAGCGGCTGCATAGGAGACTATGACAGAGGCTAGAAGAAGAGCCACAAGCTCAGGGATAACACAAAAGACTGGTATAAACCTGTAGGATCCGGTGTCAGGATGGCTCTAACTCGGAATGAGCTGAGGTTGTGAAACATACTATAGACAACAAAAAAGAGTTTTTATAGCTATATTTGGAGCAAGAAAAAGGAAGAAATGAGCCCATTGCTTAGGGTTGATGGTGTAATAGTAACAGATGACCAAGAGAAAGCAGAACCTCTCAACTTTCATTTGGTTTGTCTTCTATAAGAAGAAGGAGGTTCAAGATTAAAATTGCTGAAGGTTGGAGTTAGGAGGAAAGTGATATCCCCAAGAAGTGAAGAATGATAGGAGAACACTGACTCAATTGAAATGTTCAAGACCTCAGATTTGGATGCAGTCCATCCCCCAAGATGCTGAAAGATACGGTTTTGGAAACACTGCAGACAAACTCTGAGAAATTTTAGAAAATAAGAAAAGGACTGGGGATAGGCAAATATCCTGACTTTCAAGAAATTTTAAAAAGTAATTTGTAAAACCATTCCCCAGTGATTTTGGTATTAGTTGCCCTGGCAAGGTTCTAGATACTATATTCTTCAGATCATTTGTGAGCACCAAGTGGCAGGAGCAGTGAGAACTATTCATGCTAAATAAACCTCATTTCCCTTTTTCACAGTGTTACGATAGGGTTACAACACTGTTAGACAGGGGAACCTGCACGACTTCACTTGCTTTCTGCCTTGATTTCAAGGAAGAAACACAGTCTTTTAGGACATCGTCATAGGTCTTATAAAGAAACCTGAGCACAGGTACAGGAATTTAATGGATCTATAGTAGTTTGAACATTAGTATTAATGAAATGTTGATTTTGGTGATGTCCTCAAAAATAGCAAAGAAAGGACCTATGCAAATTCACCCTTACATAAAAGCAATGAAAACCCCCACAAAATTGGCCAGGATCAACTTTTTTTAAAACCCTGGAAAGTAACCAAAGGCTTATAACAACTTGAAGAATGCTCATTCAAGAAACATGGCTGAATCTTGGTAAGAACAGTGAACTCTGTGATATTTTAACTTGCCCTAGTCCTGTCCCCTACTCTGCAGCTCTGTTGCAACCTTGAAAAATAGCCTACATCCCTAGTTCAACCGGGCAGCCAATGAAGGAAACAGCACAGAGATGGAGCTCTTTCCAATTCTTACTTCCAAAGAATTGTCATTATTGGCACTGTCTTGTGGTTCTGTAGAAGACCACACTTACGAGGCTGTCTGTATTTGGCTTCAGCTGAAGCTTGCCCAGAGTGAAAAAGCTTCTCCCCAGGAAGAATTTGCTGAAAACAGTTACAGACAAGTGTTTTAACTTTGCAGGTCCTGGAGGTAGTGGACAACTGGTAGAGCAAACAACAGACTAACCAAAAAGCTTTAAAAGAAAAGCTGGGGGAGATCAAAGCTCTGAGATGACAATGTGAGGAGCTCTGTATACCCAATCCCTCCAAAAATGAAGCTGGTGAAAATTATTTTTAAAAAGAAACAAAGTCTTTGGAAACTGTCCTAATGACATATAGCCAAAAAAGACACAGTTATTTAAGAAAAACTACTACTACTTGGTAAGAATAGGGAGAGTCTGCAGCATGTGAGCCACAACCAATTCCCTCCTCCCTCTTACTCTCTCTCCCCTCAACTCAGCTTCAGGGAAATTCCATTCTGAGCAGGTATGTATGATGATAAAAACAGGGATCCCAGGATGCCTGGTCGGCTTCATTGGTGGAACATGCAACTCTTCATCTTGGGGTTGTAAGTTCAAGTCCCCCACTGGGTGTAGAGATTACTTAAAAATAAAATCTTTAAAAAAAAAAAAGACAGGGTTCCCTCTCCCCTCAGCTCCCAGTCAAACCTTACCATATCTCACCAGAAGAAGCAAGCTGCCAGCATATCTCATCCCCTCCAACTCCAACTTGAAGAGGTTAAACTTCTGGTGAGTGTGGCAGAGAGGTAGAGGGCTTCCTTCTCCCTCCCAGACCCTATTCATAGGATGGAGGTTCTGTCTCAGATATGACAGCCCAAGAATACCGGGTTCTGCCTGCCCTCATCACTGCTTGCTCATAGAGCAGGGATCCCATGCTGGGAGTGGCAAGCCAAGAAGACCAGAGGCTACTGCCCTATCCAGTGCCCAGAGTAGCGCCTCAAGATGTTGCCCAGGGGAGAGGCAGTCCATAAGAAAAGAAACTTGGTAAAAAAAGAAAAGAAAAGAAAAAAAGATTTGAGGCTCTCTCCAAAGGAACTAACTTTATTCGAGACACAATGTGTGAAATATCAAGCCTAAGGACACTCCCTAAAACAAAACAAAACAGGGGCACCTGGGTGGCACAGCGGTTAAGCGTCTGCCTTCGGCTCAGGGCGTGATCTCGGCGTTATGGGATCGAGCCCCACATCAGGCTCTTCGGCTATGAGCCTGCTTCTTCCTCTCCCACTCCCCCTGCTTGTGTTCCCTCTCTCGCTGGCTGTCTCTATCTCTGTCGAATAAATAAATAAAATCTTTAAAAAAAAATAAATAAAAAATAAAACAAAACAAAACAAAACAAAACCAACAGCTCCCCTTAATTAAGAATCATAAGGCTTGGGGCCCCTGGGTGGCCCAGTCAGTTAAGCCTCTGCCTTTGGCTCAGATCATGAACTTGGGGTCCTGGGATCAAGCCCCACATGGGGATCTCTGCTCAGCAAGGAGTCTGCTTCTCCCTCTGTCCCTCCCCATCATGCTCTCTCCCTCTCTCTCTCTCTCAAATAAACAAATAAAATATTAAAAAATAAAAAGAACCACAAAGCTAAACCATAGGCCATTCAATTCAGAGAATCTGGGAAAGAGACAGCTAAGAAAAGCCCTCCTAAGGTCAGAATGAACCTCAAAGCCCAGCATCACAACTCCCCCCCCCACTGCCAAAGTTACTTGGATCAGAGTGCTGAGCAATATATCCCCCAGGGCACAAACAATAGAGCAATCTGTCAGTAATTAGTGGATAACAATGAGTGTGTAATACCAGAGGAAGCAGACAGCTTAACAGAGAAGTCAGGGAAAGAGAGAATCAAAGAGAACCTGCTACAACCATTGTCATCCCAAAGTGACTGTGCTTGTGCCCAAGGCTGTGTCCTCTGAAGAGTGACACCAAAGGTTTCAGGCTGAGGGGAAATAGGCTTAACTAAAATAGCCTAGTCAAGTCAGAAAATAAAAAAACAAACCCCCAAGGAGGGGGAAGGGAATCAGTATCCAGAGTAGCTATATTACCTAAAATGTCCAGTTTTCAACAAAAATTATGAGACATGCAAAGAAAGAGAAAAGTGTGACCCACACACAAGCAAAAGATCAGGTAACAGAAACCACCTGTGAGAGGAACTGGATGTTAGATTTTTTTTTTTAAGATTTATTTATTTTAGAGAGAGAGAAGGAGACAGAGAGCACAAGCAGGGGGAGGGTCAGAGGGAGAGAAAATCCTCGAGCAGACTCCCCACTGAGCAAGGAGCCTGACACAGGGCTTGGTCCCAGGACCCTGAGAACATGACCTGAGCCAAAATCAAGAGTTGGCTGCTTAACCAACTGAGCCACCCAGGTGCCCCTGGATGTCAGATTTAACAGACTTCAATGTAGCCCTTATAAAAAATGTTCAAAGAACTCAAGAAAGCCATGCTTAAAGAAACAAAGGAAGGTATGGTGCTAATGTCTCATCAAATAGAGAATATCAATAAATATATAGAAATTATTTTTTTAATTAATTAAAATTTTGGAGTTGAGAAGTATACTAATCAGGGATGCCTGGGTGGCTCAGTAGGTTAAGCATCTGCCTTCAGCTCAGGGCATGATCCCAAGGTCCTGGGATCGAGTCCCACATTGGGCTCCTTGCTCAGCGCCTGCTTCTCCCTCTGCCTGCTGCTCCCCCTGCTTGTACTCTCCCTCTCTCTCTCTCTGACAAATAAATAAAGAAAATCTTTAAAAAAAGAAAAAAAAAATGAACAGAGCCTCAGAGAAATGTGGGATACCTTTAAGAGTACTAACATACATGTAGTAAGAATACCAGAGGACAGGGGCTCCTGGGTGGCTTAGTCATTAAGCGTCTGCCTTTGGCTCAGAGTGTGATTCCAGAGTCCTGGGATTGAGCCCCGCATACGGCTCTCTCCTCCACTGGGAGCCTGCTTCTTCCACTCCCACTCCCCCTGCTTGTGTTCCCTCTCTCGCTGGCTGTCTCTCTCTCTGTCAAATAAATAAATAAAATCTTAAAAAAATAAAAAATAATAATAATAAAAAAAAAAGAGTACCAGAGGACAGGAGAAAGGAACAGAAAAAAAAAAGTTGAAGAAAACTTGGCTATACACTTTCCAAATTTGCTAAGATTTGCTCAAATATAAACTCTAAGTAAGATGAGTGCAAAGAGATCCACACCCAGAAACATTACAGTAAAAGTCTTGAAAGACAAAGTCTTGAAAGCATTAACAGAAAAAAAGGAGTCATCATATGCAAAGCAGCTACTATAAGATTAACACCTGACTTCTTGTCCAAAACAATGGGGCCAGAAGGCAGTGGGATGACATATTCAAGGCACAGTTGAGTCTCATTGTTCATGGTGGTTATATTCAATAAAGTCATGGACACTGAATTAGCAAATACTGAACCCTTGCTCCTACGAGGAAATACTGGTTTAAGTTCTTCCAGGCTCTGATCACGTTATTTTTGACACCTGATCAATATAAGGTTGACCCCTGAACAACGTGGGAGTTAGGATGCTGACCCCCCACACAGTCAAAAATTCATGTATAACTTTTAACTCCCCCAAAACTTAACTACTCACAGCCTAGTGTTGACCAGAAGCCTTACTGATAACATAAGCAACACATATTTTATACACTATATGTATTACATATGGTATTCTTACAATAATATCTAACTTTTTAAAAATTTTTTGGTATTTCAAGGTACATGGTTTGTCTGTGAGTTTTTTAAATTGTAAATTGCAATCTCTAAAAAATTTTCTAATGTATTTATTGAAAAAAATCCATGTATAAGGGACTTGTGGGGCGCCTGGGTGGTTCAGTCAATAAAGCATCTGCTTTAGGCTCAGGTCATGATCCCAGGGTCCTGGGATCGAGTCCCACATTAGACTCCCTGCTCAGTGGGCAGTCTGCCTCTCCCTCTCCCTCTGCCTTTCCCCACCCCACCCCCCGACCCATGCTCTCTCTTGTGTGCGTGCTCTCTCTCATGTTCTCTCAAATAAATAAATATTTAAAAAATTAAATTAAATTAAAAAATGGACACATGCCATTCAAACCCGTGTTGTTCAAAGTTTCTATAACCCTGTTTAATGTGTTTCTGCTTAAAGACACCTTATTTAATATATATTATTGATTCACTAACATTGAATTCATGGCCATCAGCACTATAATTAATGCCTGAATGAACCTTCTCTAGCACATGTATTTTTCTCCTAAGGCATATCATGGCATTCTTGCACTTAGGAACACCAGACAGCATTTCAGAATTTTAAATTGCTATTAAAACAGCAAACACACCACCAAAATGCACAAAAATGCAAGATCATGGCACTAAACAGACCATGACAAGGACACTTGTTTATAGTATAAGAGCTGAAATAAGAAGGCAGAGCATCTAAAGAAATATATTGATAATAATACAATAATAGTAGGGGACTTTAACACCCCACTTACTGCAATGGACAGATCATCTAAGGAGAAGATCAACAAGGAAACAAGGGCTTTGAATGACACGCTGGACCAGATGGACTTCACAGATATATTCAGAGCATTCCATCCTGAAGCAACAGAATGCACATTCTTCTCTAGTACACATGGAACATTCTCCAAAATAGATCACATACTGGGCCACAAATCAGGTCTCAGCTGTACCAAAAGGTTGGGGTTATTCCCTGCATATTCTCAGACCACAATGCTTTAAAACTTGAACTCAATCACAAGAGAAAATTTGGAAGGAACACAAATACATGGAGGTTAAAGAGCATCCTACTAAAGAATGAATGGGTCAACCAGGAAATTAAAGAAGAATTTTTAAAATCCACGGAAGCAAATGAAAATGAAAACGCAACTGTTCAAAATCTTTGGGATGCAGCAAAGGCGGTCCTACCAGGGAAGTACACAGCAATATAAGCCTTTCTCAAGAAACAAGAAAAGTCTCAAATACACAATCTAACCTTACACCTAAAGGAGCTGGAAAAGGAACAGCAAATAAAGCCTAAATCCAGCAGGAGAAGAGAAAGAATAAAGATTCAAGCAGAAATCAATGAAATAGAAACCAAAAGAATGGTAGAACAGATCAACGAAACTAGGAGCTGATTCTTCAAAAAAAAAATTAGTAAGATCAATAAACCCCCTGCCAGACTTATCAAAAAGAAAGGACAAAGGACCCAAATAAATAAAATCATAAATGAAAGAGGAAAGATCACAATCAATACTGAAGAAATACAAACAATTATAGGAACATATTATGAGCAACTATATGCCAACAAGTTAGGCAATCTGGAAGAAATGGAGGCATTCCTAGAAACACATAAACTACCAAAACTGAAACAGGAAGAAATAGAAAACCTGAACAGACCCATAACCAGCAAAGAAATTGAAGCAGGAATCAAAAATCTCCCAAAACGCAAGAGTCCAGGACCAGATGGCTTCCCAAGGGAATTCTACCAAACATTTAAAGAAGAATTAATACCTATTCTTCTGAAGCTGTTTCAAAAAATAGAAATGGAAGAAAAACTTCCAAACTCTTTCTATGAGGCCAGCATTACCTTGATCCCAAAACCAGACAAAGACCCCATCAAAAAGGAGAATTACAGACCAATATCCCCGATGAACATGGATGCCAAAATACCCACCAAGATACTAGCCAATAGGATCCAACAGTACATTAAAAGGACTGGGGGAAAACTGAGAGCTTTTCCCCTAGTCAGGAACATGGCAGGCATGTCCACTCTCACCACTGCTGTTCAACATAGTTCTAGAAGTCATAGCCTCAGTAATCAGACAACAAAAAGAAATAAAAGGCATCCAAACTGGCAAAGAAGTCAAATTCTCACTCTTTGCAGGTGACATGATACTCTATGTGGAAAACCCAAAAGACTCCACCCCAAAATTGCTAGAACTCATACGGGAATTCAGCAACGTGGCAGGATGTAAAATCAATGCACAGAAATCAGCTGCATTTCTATAAACTAACAAGGAGACAGAAGAAAGAGAAATTAAGGAGTCGATCCCATTTACAGTTGCACCCAAAACCATAAGATACCTAGGAATACACCAAACCAAAGAGGCAAAGAATCTGTACTCAGAAAACTATAGAGTACTTGTGAAAGAAATTGAGGAAGACACAAAGAAATGGAAAAATGTTCCATGCTCATGGATTGGAAGAACAAATATTATTAAAATGTCCATGCTACCTAGAGCAATCTACACTTCAATGCAAACCCTATCAAAATATTCATCAATTCTCTTCACAGAGCTGGAACAAATAATCCTAAAATTTGTATGGAACCAGAAAAGACCCTGAATAGTCAGAGGAAAGTTGAAAAAGAAAACCAATGCTGGGGGCATCACAATGCCTGACTTCAAGTTGTATTACAAAGCTGTAGTCATCATGAGAGTATGGTACTGGCACAAAAACAGACACATGGACCGATGGAACAGAACAGAGAACCCAGAAATGGACCCTCAACTCTATAATCGACTAATCTTTGACAATGCAGGAAAGAAAATCCAATGGAAAAAAAAGACAGTCTCTTCAACAAATGGTGTTAGGAAAATTGGACAGCCACATGCAGAAGAATAAAACTGGGGATGCCCGGGTGGCTCAGTTGGTTTGTTAAGCATTTGCTTTCGGCTCAGGTCATGATCTGAGGGTCCTGAGATCGAGCCCCACATCAGGTTCCCTGCTCAGTGGGGAGTCTGCTTCTCTCCACCGTCCACTGTCTGTGCTCTCTTGAGCTTTTTCTAAAAAAAAAAAGAAAAAGAAACTGGACTATTTTCTTACAACATACACAAAAATAATTCAAAATGGATGAAAGACTTAATGTGAGACAGGAACCCATCAAAATCCTAGAGAAGAACACAGGCAGTAAGCTCTATGACATCAGCCACAGCAGCTTCTTGCAAGATGCGTCTCCAAAGGCAAGGGAAACAAAAGCAAAAATGAATTATTGGGACTTCATCAAGATAAAAAGCTTTTGCACAGCAAAGGAAACAGTCAACAAAACCAAAACACAGCCTACAGAATAGGAGAAGATATTTGCAAATGTCTTATCAGATACATGGCTAGTATCCAAGATCTATAAAGAACTACTCAAACTCAATACCCAAAAAAACAAATAATCCAATCAAGAAATGGGCAGAAGACATGAACAGATATTTCTCCAAAGAAGACATCCAAATGGCCAACAGACATGAAACAATGCTCAACATCACTCAGAATCAGGGAAATACAGATGAAAACCACAATGAGATACCACCTCAAACCAGTCAGAATGGCTAAAATTGGGGTGCCTGGGTGGCATCTGCCTTCAGCTGTTGGTTGGTTAAGTGTCTGCCTTCAGCTAAGGTCATGATCCCAGGGCCATGGGATCGAGTCCCACATCGGGCTCCTAGATCAGTGGGGAACCTGCTTCTCCCTCTGCCTGCTGCTCCCCCTGCTTGTGCATGCTCTCTCTCTCTCTCTCTGGCAAATAAATAAGTAAAATCTTTTTAAAAAATGGTTAAAATTAACAAGTCAGGAAATGACAGATGTTGGCGAGGATGCAGAGAAAGGAGAACCCTCTTACACTGTTGGTGGGAATGTAAACTGGTGCAGCCACTCTGGAAAACAGTATGGAGGTTTCTCAAAAAGTTAGAAATAGAGCTACCCTATGACCCAGAAACTGCACTACTAGGGATTTACCCAAAGATACAAATGTAGTGATCTGAAGGGGCACTTACACGTCAATGTTTACAGCAACAACGTCCACAATAGCCGAACTATGGAAAGAGCCCAGATGTCCATCGACAGAAGAATGGACAAAAAAGATGTGGTTCATACACACAATGGAATAGTACTCAGCCATTAAAAAAAATGAAATCTTAACCATTTGCAATGACGTGGATGGAACTAGAGGATATTAAACTAAATGAAATAAGTCAATCAGAGACAATTATATGATTTCACTCATATGTGGAATTTAAGAAACAAAACAGAGGATCACAGGGGGAAAGAGAGAAAAATAAAATAAGATGAAATCAGAGAGGGAGACAAACCTTCAGAGACTCTTAACTATAGGAAACAAACGGAGGGTTGCTGGAGGGGAGGTGGGTGGGGGGATGGGGTAACATGATGGGCATTAAGGAGGGCACGTGATGTAATGAGCACTGGGTGTTACATGAAACTGAACAAGTACTGAACTCTACCTCTGAAACTGATAATACACTATATATTAATTGGATTTAAATAAAATAAAATTTTTAAAAAATTGGGGTGCCTGGGTGGCACAGCGGTTAAGCGTCTGCCTTCGGCTCAGGGCGTGATCCCGGCGTTGTGGGATCGAGCCCCACATCAGGCTCCCCTGCTATGAGCCTGCTTCTTCCTCTCCCACTCCCCCTGCTTGTGTTCCCTCTCTCGCTGGCTGTCTCTATCTCTGTCAAATAAATAAATAAAATCTTTAAAAAAAATTTTTTTTTTAAATTAAGAAAGAAAAGAAGGCAGAGCACCACTTTGTTCAACCTCAGCTTGGAACATGCACGTCTGCTGATCTAAATTTTTTGCTGTTCTGCACATGCCCACAAATGACCGCAAAAGCACCAAGAGTACTCGGTCTGTGGTTACAAATAAAATTTAGCAAGTAAGCAAATTCGCAAATACAGAATTTGTGAATAAAGATTAACTGCACTGAAAGAAAAACAATCAACCAATAAATATTATATCCAGCAAAAGTACCTTTCACAAATGGAGACAAAATAAAAATATTTTCAAACAAAACTGAGAGAATGTGTTGTTAGCAGACCTGCCTTTCAAGAAATACTAAGAAATGTACCAAGCTGAATGCAAGTAAACCCAGATGGAAATTCAAATCCACACACAGAAAAACAAAAGTACCAATCAAGGTAATTAAGTTATTATGCCAGTATGAATGCATATTTTTCTTTTCTTCTCTTAAATGATTTCAGAAGCAATTGTATAAAACAATACACATAGAACTGTATTGTTGGGTCTATAACATATAAGAATCTAGTATATTTGATAACAACAGCTCAAAGGTGGGTGGGACCAAAGTTGTATTGGTGTAAGTAAATTACACCAGACGGTAACCTGAATAAATATAAGAAACTCTAAATATACACTTGCCTTCCTTTCTTTTCTCAGCTTCCTTAGTGACATAAAATCATATAAGCTTATAACAATGTATCATTGGGTTTGAAACATATAGCAGCATGAATAACAATAATAGCACAAAAAAGGGGAAGGGGGAATAGAATTACATAGGAGTAACATTGTATATCTCAATGGAATTAAGGTAGCATAAATTTGATGTATATTCTGACTAGTTAATATGTATATGGTAAGCCCTAAAGCAACCATTAAGAAAATAAGTAAAAAATACAGTAAAAAAATTTAACAGAAAAAATGACACAAGAAAATATGTACTCAATGCAAAAGAAAGCAATAAAGGAAATTTAGTTTGAAAGATACAAATAGGTTGAAAGTAACTGAATGGGATAAGATATATCATGCAAAAAGCAACCCTAAGAAAGCTGGAATGGTTACACTATTATCAGACAAAATAGACTTTCTAGAAGATTTATTTATTAGAGGGTGCCTGGGTGGCTCAGTTGAGCAGCTGCCTTTGGCTCAGGTCATGATTCCAGGGTCCTGGGATCAAGCCCTGCATGGGGCTCTCTGCTCAACAGGGAGCTTGCTTCTCCCTTCCCCTCTGCCTGCCACTCCCCCTGCTTGTGCTCTCTCTCTCTCTGTGTCAAATAAATAAATAAAATCTTTTTTAAAAACATAAGTAAAGATTTATTTATTAAAGAGAGAGTAAGGGGAGGAGCAGAGGGGAGTCTTCAAGCAGACTCCCCCACTGAGCATGGAGCCCAACACAAGGCTCGAACACAGGACCCCAAGATCATGACTTGAGCCAAAACCAAGAGTTGGAGGCTTAACCGACTGAGCCAAGCAAGTGCCCCCAAAATTGACTTTAATACCAAAAAAATGGTACTACAGATAAAAAGGAACATTTTATAATTAAAAGGTCAACCCATCAGGAAGATGTAGCAATTATAATCATATGCCAACCTAACAAAGAAATATATGAAGCAAAGGCAGACAAAATTAAGGAGGGAAATATAAATTCAGCAATAATGATTGGAGATGTCAATATTGCACCTTTGCTAATGAATAGAATTAACTAGTCAATAGTGAAACAAGGACCACCGGAGCAATACCAAACAGAACGGACCTAACAGGCATCTACAGAATAGCAACACGTACATATCTTCTCAAGCGCATGTGGAACATTCTCCGGGATGGACCATGTGCTAGGCCATAGAACAAGCCTCCATAAATCTAAAAGGATTGAACTCATGCAAAATATGTTCTCTGATCACAACAAAATGGGAAATTAATAACAACAAGAAATTTGGGGGCTGGCTGGCTCAGTCGGTAGCATATGCAACTCTTGATCTCAGCGTGGAGAGTCTGAACACCACGTTAGGCATAGAGATTCCTTTAAAAAAAATAAATAGAAGCCCAACCTCTTAGAAAATCTGCTATTGTATATCTTTTTTAAAAAAAGAAATTTGGGGGGCGCCTGGGTGGCACAGCGGTTAAGCGTCTGCCTTCGGCTCAGGGCGTGATCCCGGCGTTCTGGGATCGAGCCCCACATCAGGCTCTTCCGCTATGAGCCTGCTTCTTCCTCTCCCACTCTCCCTGCTTGTGTTCCCTCTCTCGCTGGCTGTCTCTATCTCTCTGTTGAATAAATAAATAAAATCTTAAAAAAAAAAAAAAAGAAAGAAATTTGGGGGGGGGCGCCTGGGTAGCTCAGTTGGTTGAGCCTCTGCCTTCGGCTCAGGTCATGGTCCCAGGGTCCTGGGATCGAGCCCTGCATCAGGCTCCCTCCTCAGCAGGGAACCTGCTTCTCCCTCTCCCTCTGCTGCTCCCCCTGCCTGTGCTCTGTCAAATAAATAAAAATCTTAAAAAAAAAAAAAAAGAAATTTGGGAAATTCACAAATATGTGGGAATCAAACAACATGCTATTTAAATCATCAATGAGTGAAAAACGAAATCGCAAGGGAAATTAGAAAATACTCTGAATAACAAAAAAAGAAAATACTTTGAGATGAATGAAAATGAAGATACGACATATAAAAACTTACGGTGTGCATCTGAGAGTGCTTAAAGGGGAGCAGCTATAAATTTGAGCCTATTTAAGAAATGCCCAAATTAGAAAAGAGAAAGATCTGTAAACAACGACCTAATTATCCACCCTTAGACACTGGAAAAAGAAGCACAAGCCAAGCCCAAAGGAAGCAGAAAGAAAGAAACAATGATTAGATTGATGGAAAAGAACTGAAAGACCAAAGATAAACCCATATATCTATGGCGAGCTGGTTTTCAACAAGGGTGCCAAGACAGTTCAATGGGGAAAGAACAGTCTTATCAACAAATGGTGCTGGGATCCCTGGATATCCACATGGAATAAGCTTGGACTCCTACTTCACACCATATACAAAATATCTAAAAGTGGGTCAAAGACCTAAATATAAGAACGAAACCCACAAAACTCTTAGATGAAAACACAGACATAAATCTTCATGACCTGGGGGTAAGCCACAGTTTCTTAGCTACGAAACCTAAGCGCAAGCAATAGAAGAAAAAAAACAAATTGGATCTTCTCAAAATTAAAACATTTTGTGCTTTAATTAAATGAAAAAGACAATCTATTAAATGGGAGAAAATATTTGAAAATCATGTACCTGATAGGATACTAACAGAATATATAAAGAACTTTAACAACTCAACAGCAACAAGACCAACATCCCAATTTTTTTAAGATTCCATTTATTTATTTGAGAGAGAGACTGAGAGAGCAAGCACGAGCAGGGGGGGAAGCAGAGGGAGAGGGGGAAGCAGACTCCCCGCTGATCAGGGAGCCCATCACGGGGCTCCATCCCAGGACCCCGAGATCACGGCCGGAGTCAAAGGCAGACGCTTAACTGACTGAGCCACCCAGGTGCCCTAACATCCCAATTTTAAGATGGGCAAAGGACTTGAAGAAACATTTCTCCAAAGAAGATATATAAATGGCCAACAAGCACATAGCCATTAGGAAAATGCAAATAAAAACCACAAGCCACCACTTCACATCTACTAGGATGGGTATAATAAAAAAGACAAATAATAAGAGGTGAGAAGAGAAACTGAAGCCGTCATACACAGCTGGGGATAATATAAAAGGGTACAGCCCCCACGGAAAATGCTGCGGCTGTTCCTCAAAAAATTAAACATCAAGTTACCATGTGATCTAGCAATTCTCCTAAGTATATACTCCAGAGACCTGAAGATATGTGGTCATACAAAAACTTGCACAGAAATGTTCATAGCAGGGGGCGCCTGAGTGGCTCAGTCGTTAAGCGTCTGCCTTCAGCTCAGGGCGTGATCCCAGGGGATCGAGCCCTGCATTGGGCTCCCTGCTCCACTGGGAGCCTGCTTCTTCCTCTCCCACTCCCCCCTTGTGTTCCCTCTCTCGCTGGCTGTCTCTCTCTCTGTCAAATAAATAAATAAAATCTTCGAAAGAAAGAAAGAAAGAAAGAAAGAAAGAAAGAAAGAAAGAAAGGAAAGAAATGTTCATAGCAGCATTATTCGTAACTGTCAAAAAGTGGAGGGGGCGGGCCGCCTGGTCAGGTAAGTGTCCAGCTCCTGGTTTCAGCTCTGGTGGGGATCTCACAGGTCATGGGATGGAGTCCCGTCAGGCTCCGCACTTGGCAAGGCTCCTACTTAAGGGTTCTTTCCCTCTGCCCGGCCACCCACCTCTCTCAGAATAAATAAACACATCTTAAAAAAAAAAAAAAAAGTGGAGGGACGCCTGGCTGGCTCAGTAGATTGAACACGCAACTCTTGATCTTGGGGTCGTGAATTCGGACCCCCCGTTGAGTGTAGAGTATACTTTAAAAAAAAAAATGGAAACAACCCAAGATCCATCAACTAATGAATGGGTATATAAATATGGTATCTCCATACAATGAAATATGATTCCGGCATAAAAATTGAAGCACTAATGTATGCTACAATCTGGATGAATCTTTTTTTATTTTTTAGGTTTTATTTATTTATTTGAGAGGGAGAGCACAGGAGCAAGGGGAGAGGCAGATTCCCTGCTGAGCAGGGAGCCTGATGCGGGGCTCGATCCCAGGAACCTGGATCATGACCTGAGCCGAAGGCAGATGCTTAACCGACTGAGCCACCCAGGCACCCCAATCTGGACGAATCTTGAAAACATGCTAAGTAAAGCAAGCCAGGTGGTAAAGCCACATATTACATTATTCCATTTATAGGCAATGTCCGGAATAGGCAAGTCCATAGAGACAAAAAGCAGATCAGTGGTTGGCAGGAGCTGGAGGGAGTGGGGGGAGCAGGCAGTGATTGCTAATGGGTATGGGGTTTCTTTTTGGGGTGATGAGAATGTTCTAGAATTAGATAACAGTGACGGTGGCACAACCTTGCAAATACACTAAAAATTACTGAATTGTACATTTTCAAATACTGAATTTTATGATGTATACATTATAACTGAATAAAAAACTTGGTTTCAAGGAATGAAGTATTAATATACAGAAGAACACAGATGAATCTCGAAAGTATGGTTCCATTTATAGGAAATCCTAGAAAAAGCAAAACTAGAGTGACAGAGGGGTGCCTGGGTGGCTCAGTGGGTTAAGCATCTGCCTTGGACCCAGGTTATGATCTCAAGCTCAGTGGGGAGTCTGCTTCTCCCTCTCCCTCTGCCCCTCCCTCCCCCACCCCGCTCCGTGCTCTTCAATTGCAGGCTGAATATGGCCTTGGGCCATACGTTTGCAGCCTCCAGTCTGGAGCCAGAGAAACCCGGGTTCCAGTGCCAGGCCTGACACTCATCCCATGTATGGTCTGGAGCAAAAGACCAATATCTACCTCCCAAAGCCAGTGTGAAAATCAAATAAGATCATGTACTTCCCAAAAAGCTAGCATTTGGGAAGCACTCAGTTTCCCCCTCCAATTTAGCCATCGCCACCCCCCAGCACAAAGGAGCTCAATAAATGCATGGTGATATCATATAATCCAAGCTTCTGCAGGTAACAGAAGTATACTTCATCTCTCCAGGGTTCTGGGAAGTAAATATACAGAAGCAGAAAGAGAAGGGACTCTGACAGCCCCCACCCAGCTCATCGCCGCACTCCATCCCCTCACAAATGAATCTGCAATGATAAATTGTGCTAAGTTCCATGCGAGAAAAGAACACCACGAGGGAGGCCTATGAAGAGCATATATTTGAGACTGGGGTTCAGGGACAGGCTCTGTGTGGAAGAAAATAAAATATTGGCCCAATACAAGGGAAGCAATACTCCCACTGCACTCCCACTGGTTAGGCTACATATAGAAAACAGCATTCTATTTTGGATGCTGCATTTTAACAGGAACACTGTCAACCCTGAGCTCGTCTAGAAAAGTGCTATCCCAGCTGATGAAGGCTATGGACACCAGGCCATAAATATTCAGGTCCGTCATTCAACAAATCTCTATTGAGAGCAAAACACTACTTGATGCTGGAGAGGGTTTAAAAGTAAAGACGCCAGCGCTGTGGCCTTCAGGACGTTTTACGACTTAGTAGGGAGGGCAGGATGAGTACATAAATAAATATAATACAAATTTGACATTTGCTCTAAGACATAACACGTAGAGATACAGGGGCGCCTGGGTGGCTCAGTCGTTACGCACCTGCCTTCGGCTCAGGTCATGAACCTGGGGGTCCTGGGATCGAGCCCCGCATCGGGCTCCCTGCTCAGTGGGAAGCCTGCTTCTTCCTCTCCCACTCCCCCTGCCTGTGTTCCCTCTCTTCCTGGCTGTCTCTCTCTCTCTGTCAAATAAATAAATAATCTTTTTTAAAAAAGAAGAGAAAAGAAAATTTCAAAAAAAAAAAAAAAAAAAGGAAACATAGATACAACACATGCGGGTAGACAATACCAGGATGTTTCCTCCCCATGAAAGGGTGGTATTTGAGCTAATTCTGGAAGTGGAAAGGATTCCTTTTACTGAAAAACCCATGCCACGGAGGGAGCACCCATAAGAGCAGAAACAGCGTAAGCAGAGGTGCCAAAGCAGGAATGTGTACTATGCAGGCCAGTGAGAAGTCCAGGTTGGCTAGAGCAAAAGTTTCATCTAGAAAAGGAGTCCAAAAAGATAGATTCGGATCAAACTAAGTAGAGCCTTGGAAGCTGGTCAAGGAATTTGGACTTTGTTTGGTAGTTCATGGGAGGAATTAAGAATTTCTTTTTTTTTTTTTTTTTTTAAAAATTTTTTTTTTTTTTTTTTAAAAAAAAAAGAAAGAAAGAAAATGGTTGTGGACAAAATACCTGCTTCTCCAAGCTCCTTCAATTCCTGCCCAAGAATTTCTAAGCAGTGTTTCCCATTAATGTTTAGAGAAAAGGGATGCAGACAGTTTCTTCCTAAACCTACAGAAACTCCTGAAGAAAGATTCCCAAGCACAAAGGAAGAAGTACATACAANGAATTTCTAATCAATTAGCCCAGGTACAGTACATTAAATTTAAATTTTAAATAAATAAATATATAAATATATAAATTTCTAATTAGAAACATTGTAATGGACACTGCGGTGTTGCCTGGTTAACGCTTTCTGGGGCCAGCACCCCGATTTTCCGTGGGAAACCATCCCTCTCCCCACCTAGTTCATGTCACACAGGTAGAGACGACTAAACCCCAAATTCCACACTGATTGATTTAGGCATTGGTAATAACCAATGGGAGTCAAATCTGGGTGTGTTTTTTTTTTAATATTGGTTTATTTATTTATTTAAATTTTTAAAAAGATTTTATTTATTTATTGGACAGAGAGAGAGACAGCCAGCGAGAGAGGGAACACAAGCAGGGGGAGTGGGAGAAGAAGAAGCGGGCTCCTAGCGGAGGAGCCCGATGTGGGGCTTGATCCCAGGACTCTGGGATCACGCCCTGAGCTGAAGGCAGACGCTTAACGACTGAGCCACCCAGGAGTCCCCAAATCTGGGGTTTTAGTGACAAGGAGACAGGGACAGACAGAGGTAAGCTTTTCCCCCTCCTGGAGTTACTGGGGGGAAAATCAGACATAAATCTGGAACATCTGGCACGCCTGTCACCATAAGAGGAACCAGCTGAGAATGGAACAAATTCAGAAGAAGGCAGAGCTTAGGGTTGGGACCCAAATCCTAATGATATTGAGTCCCTGGACCCAACCACACCTTAATATCTACCTGTAAACTTTTCAGTAAGCCAATGAACTTCCTCTCTTGTTTAAGTCGGTTCTAGCAGGGTTATTGACATCTTGCTACTGAAAGATTCCTGCTTAATACAAACCTCATAAGGGCTGAAGAAAGGAGACCAGTAAGTACAATGGTACATGGGAAATACAATGGTGAAGGCAAGTGAAATGAGGAATCACAAGGAAACATAAGACAAACCCAAACCTAGGGACACACTACAAAATAACTGGCTTTAATCTTCCAAAGTGTCAAGGTCTTGAAAGAACCCACCCCCCCCCAAAAAAAAGACTAAGGAACTTTTCCAGATTAAAGGGAATAAAGGAATCCTAACAACTGAACACAACATGTGCTCCTGGATTGGATCCTGAACCAGAAAACAGAGATTTGTGGGACAATTGGCAAAATTTAGGGGGAAAAAATCTATAGGTTAACTATACTGATGTTAATGTCTTGATTTTAATAATTGCACTGTTTATTTATTTATTTAAAGATTTTATTCATTTATTCGACAGAGATAGAGACAGCCAGCGAGAGAGGGAACACAAGCAGGGGGAGTGGGAGAGGAAGAAGCAGGCTCGTAGTGGAAGAGCCTGATGTGGGGCTCGATCCCATAACGCCGGGATCACGCCCTGAGCTGAAGGCAGATGCTTAACCGCTGTGCCACCCAGGCGCCCCTGCACTGTTTATTTAAAATGTTAACATTGGGGGCGCCTGGGTGGCTCAGTCGTTAAGCGTCTGCCTTTGGCTCAGGGTATGATCCCAGAGTCCTGGGATCAAGCCTCACATCGGGCTCCTCTGCTGGGAGCCTGCTTCTTCCTCCCACTCCCCCTGCTTGTGTTCCCTCTCTCACTGGCTGTCTCTCTCTCCGTCAAATAAATAAATAAAATCTTTTAAAAAAATAAAATTAACATTTAGTGTTTGTTGATGAAGGGGTATACAGAAATACTTTGAAATGTTTTTGCAACTTTTTGGTAAGTTCTGAAATTATCAAAAAAGTTAAAAAGGAACAAAATAAAAATATGCAATTAGGATTTGAGCCGCAGTAGCGATGACAGCCTCAGGAACTATGACGGTAATAAAATGGCAAGGAGTTGGCTGGACAAATGAGGCATGAGAGGGTCCAATGCTGAGACTGCTGGCGGAAGTGCAGCAAGGAGAGTCTGGAAGACAAACAGGCTTAAAGTAAAAAGGACACATTTCACTGGCTGTGGAAGCATCCACGAGCCTCCAGGTGAAGCTGTCCGGCAAATGCTGAAACTTTGCAACTGGAACTAAGGAGAAAGGCAATAGCTAAGGGCAGAGATTTACATAAAGGAAACAGCTGATACCTCCAGAGTATGACGTAACCAAGGGTGATGCCTCAGAGAAAGGAGCCCAGTGGGGCAGGCAGTGCTGACCACAAAGATTTCAGAGAAGGGGCTGTGGTGTCCGGGTGGCTCAGACAGTTGAGTGTCTGACTCTTGGTTTTGGCTCAGGTCATGATCTCAGGGTCCTGAGATCGAGCCCCACATCAGGCTCCTGCTGGAGATTCTCTCCATCTCCCTCACCTTCTCCCCCACTCCCTCATGGGTGGTCTCTCTCTCTCTCTCTCAAATAAACAAATAAAATAAAATAAAGATTTCAGAGAAGGGGTCATCTGCAGAATGGTTATCCCTGAGGAGAGATGTCTGAGTAGAGCTCATCTCTAAGATAGGAGAAGTGATGAAAAGAAACAAACAAAAAAACGATTTCAGAGGTTTTTTGGGTTAAAAAAAAAAGGTCAGTTCTTAAGTCTTTATAAATTATTTTTTAAAAGATTTTATTTATTTATTTTTGAGAGAGAGAGCAAGCACAAGTGGAGGGGAGGGGCAGAGGGAGAAGCCGACTCCCCACTCAGCAGGGAGCCCAATGAGGGACTCGATCCCAGGACCCCGGGATCATGAACTGAGCCAAAGGCAGATCCCCAACCAAATGAGCCACCCAGGCGCCCCATAAATTATTAAATGTGTTCTGACCCCTGTTGCTGCACATTTGCTGCCTTCTCGGGTTGTGCTGACCAGCTGAGGTGGCTGAAATAGGAATGCAAAACTGTGCTCTTCACTGTTACCCTGGGCAAACTGCCCACTGGCCTCTCTTGTGACCTTGACATCACAGATAAGAGCTAGTTTAAGCTTTAGTCTGGGTAGATCCAGAGGACAGAACTAAGCCAACGGCAGCCATTAGGAAAACTCTAACAGCGCAGTGAGCTGTGACATAATGCACTGTCTGATGGAGAAAATTATTCCGAAAGTTCCTTCCAACTCAGTAGTTTGGTAAGCTTCTGGGTTTTTTTTTGTTTGTTAAATGTTCATAGTATTTAGTTCATATGGCTGCTGTAAGGATGACGGGAGACAAAGTACATAAAAGTGCCTGCTGCAGAATAGCTGTTCAGCCTTTATTAGCTGAGGATGGGTCTGTGAAATAGACCACGAAATCCCAAGGAAGTACCAGCCTCAGCCACTAGAGGGGGATCTGAGCCACACTCCTCTGAAACAGACGCAAGCTTGCTGTGGCAGGCACCACTCCCCTTGCACCAGCCTTTCCTCTGCAGGGAAACTCGGTCCGCTCAGGAAGCCTGACTCCACGCTGAACTCCATGGTGCTTTCTCTGAGTCATTAGATTCTCCCACAGTTGCAAAATGATCTGGCAAAAGTCCCTCAAAGCCTTTTACTGCTTACTGAGTAACATCCAAACTCCCTGCCCGAACCAAAGGCCTTCCTCAATATGGCTCCAACCTGCCTCTCCAGCCTGAACTCCCTTTAATCGTTTACACTGCAGCCACACCGGACAAATCATGCTCGGCCTCTATGCCGGGACTCACGCTGCTCCTTTTCGAAGCCTTCCCTCTGTGCCAACCTTCCCAAACCCTACTTCTTTTTCCATCATGCAAATGCTATCTCCTCCTTAACTCCCTCCTCGATTCTCTAAGAAAGAGTGATGTCTTTGGGCACCTGGGTGGCTCAGTCGGTTAAGTGTTTGCCTCTTGATTTCAGCTCAGGTCATGATCTCAGGGTCATGATCTCAGGGTCATGAGATCGAGTACCAAGTCGGGCTCCATGCTCAGCGGGGAGTCTGCTTGAGATTTTTTTTCTCTCTCCCTCTGCCCCTCCCCACATAAAGAAAGAAGAGTGATCTCACCAACCCTGAGCTCACACACCACATATGACATCCGTCTATCTTGTATTACATTGGTTTATGTATATGCATCTTTTCTCTTCAACAGATTAGAAACTCCACAGGTAGTGAGACCAGAGGGTAATCTGCCCAGGGTAACACAGTAAGTAAGCGGTATAGACTGGATTCTAACCCAGAAAATCCAGAGACCTCTTGCTCTTAACCACTAATTCACAACTATATAGTAATCTTTCATCAGCCACAGTGCCTAGTTCAGAGCTTTGCACACAATACTACTCAATAGCTTATCAAATGAATAGCTAGGGGCGCCTGGGTGGCACAGCGGTTAAGCATCTGCCTTCAGCTCAGGGCGTGATCCTGGAGTTCTGGGATCAAGCCCCACGTCAGGCTCTTCTGCTATGAGCCTGCTTTTTCCTCTCCCACTCCCCCTGCTTGTGTTCCCTCTCTCGCTGGCTGTCTCTATCTCTGTCCAATAAATAAAATCTTTTAAAAAAAATGAATAGCTAAAAACGAAACAAAACAACATACCAAAACAAAAAACCCAAAACATTGGTCTAATTAGCATCTTTTAAACCTTCACTGACTCGTAGGCTATTGGGAACCAGCAACTTAGTCTCATTAATCTGAATTAGAGTGCCTGGCTGTAGATCTAATTATGAGCAATTTCAGAATCATAATTACTGTTCCATTTGGTCTCTTGATCTGTAATGCATATAAGGATCTATTCCCAGCTTCTAAGGGATTAAAAAAACACAACGTGATTACTTACAACGTGATGTTCCAGCTCACATCTTCTCTATGAAGTGAGGGGGATGGACTGGACAGCCCCCAAGGGCCCTTTCCCTGGTGTTAACAGTCTATGATTCTGGGAGATTGAATGGAATTTAAAAGAGCCTCTGCTTCTGTGTCAGAAGATATCATTTTGAGTCTCAACTCCCCAACTCAGATTCCCTGTCTGTAAAATTTGATTCATCCAGTCAAAAATCTTTGAATATCTGAGTGTCAGGCACAGGGGGCGATGCAGTAATGAGCAAGACTGATGTGGCCCCGGCTCGACCTGCTAAGAGAATCAGATGACACCTATAATATGGGGTTGTCCTACAGAAGAAGCTCAGCTGGTCTGAACATGGTGTAAACTACAAAGTCGAGGACCCAATCAAAAGATGATGATCTTGCTAGGATTCCAGTTTCACCAAGTCCAATGACAACAAAAACGTTACCTAGTTTGCTGTTTTTTGAGGAAAGCCTGATAGTGTATTTTAGCCAACCTAGTCAACCTTTCTGCTGCAGTTCCACGGAAGGGTGGGCTGAGGTTATCTGTCATCACTTCGGGCACGGCCCGGTTGCTGGCAGAGGCCAAGCCCCTAGCCGACTCCTGCAGGCCTCTGTCAGAAAGCCATTGGGCTGGGAGTCTGGACCTGTGGGTTCTCCAGCTCTAAGTCCCCAGCCCCGGCTCAGGCTTCATTCAGTGTCCTCATCTGTGAAAGGCAGGCCACACCTGTGAAGAAACCATCTCCCACGCTACTGGGAAACACGGAGGGGACCGCTTTATCATCGGGCCGGGCCTGGCTCAGGGAAGCCACACTCCAGAGGGCTGGCGAGGGCTCCCTTGGGGTTCCATTTCGAGGCCCGGCCGCAACTCAGGGCTGCAGCAGAGCTGGGGGGTGGGGGGGCGGGCGATTCTGTCCTGGTCCCAGC
>NC_048227.1:16740662-16754330 GCF_002007445.2 Ailuropoda melanoleuca | reverse complement strand
GGCAGCCGTTCGACGTGGGCCCGCGCTACACGGAGCTGCATTAAATCGGAGGGCGCGTACGGCATGGTCAGGTGAGGGGGCGTTCCGGGAGGAGGGGGCTCAGGAGGTGGGGGGCCGGGAGGGATGATGAGGCCTTCTGGGCCGGGGAGACTCCCAGTGTCCTGAGGAGGCGGGGGCTTCTCCAGGCAGGGGGGCGTCCCACGTAGGGGGCCTTGGGGTGCTTTCTGGGGGAGCGGCGCCGCGTACATTCTAAGGGGAGGGGGCTTGGAGGCCCCAGAAGCGACCATTCTGTAATGAGGGGAGGGACGTCTGAGTGTACGCGGGGCAGCTGTGGGGACTTTGGGGACCCTAGGGACACGGGTTGAGGCGGAGACACTAAGTATTCTTAGGGAGGTGGTAGCTTTAGTGAGGACCGAGTGAAGGACCCTGCTCTGGGGAGAGGATGCCTTGGATTCTCCCAGTGAGGCCTGCCAAGGAGTTCGGGAGAGAAGAGCAGAGCTCAGGGCTGGGCAGGGTGGGGCAGGGCTTTGGGCCTGGAGCCAGGGGCCCAGTGAGCCATGAGGGGTCCAGGAATGTGTCCTTGCAACTTTTAGGGGGGTCCGTGAGCGCTGTCCTCCCCAGTGTGTGCTCAGGGCCTTTGTTCATCTGGGAACAGCTCTCCTGCCCAGGCGCCTCGCCCTAACACCAGTGCCCTCCTCATCCCTTCTTTCCCTGTCCCTCGATGTATCTGCCTCACTGGACATCCTCCACTCACCTCCCACTCCCTGGACCTGTCTTGGGTTGAGGGAGCCCATCCTGGAGAGGGGAGGATGAGAGGTCAGGGCAACTAGAATGGACAGGGTTGAGGAGAGGGGAAGTCAGTGAGCGGTCAGTCTCTTCCTCTGTTTGTGAAGTCACTGAAGGGCTGCCTGGCCGGGCCCCAGCTTTCTCCCTGGAGATCCCAGGCCTTCACAGCAGGAAGGAACCAGCATTGTTTATGACTTGGCCAGAGTCCTCTCATGCTCCCTCCCCTCCCTGCTCAGGCCTGGGTGGGGCCACCAGGCCTGGACTCCCCCTATGTCAGGCCACACCAACATCTCTCTGGCCCTCTCAGCTCAGCTTACGACCACGTGCGCAAGATTCGCGTGGCCATCAAGAAAATCAGCCCCTTCGAGCATCAGACCTACTGCCAGCGCACACTGCGGGAGATCCAGATCTTGCTGCGCTTCCGCCACGAGAACGTCATTGGCATTCGGGACATTCTGCGGGCGCCCACCCTGGAAGCCATGAGAGATGTGTATCCTTCACCTTGGCCAGATGGCTGGCCAGGCACGGCCTCAGAGCTGGGCTGGGAGAATGTTGGCTTTCTTTCTGTTTCCTTCTTCCCTGCCACACGCCAAAACAAACCCAGTAAATGAAACTTTCCAGCAGAAAAGAGACCACAGGGTGTAAGAGGGCTGGGAGGCCCGAGGTGAATCCTAGCCTGCAGCAGCCAGGCTGTGTGGCCTTGGGCAAGTCTGTTCTCGGAGCCCGGCCTCATTTGGGGGGAGGGTGGGGAGGGTTGGGCTCTATGGGAGCTTTGTCTTTTGACATCTGCAGTTCTGTGACGTGACCCAGCCTCTGCCCACAGTCAGTTCTTGTTTAACAGATGATGATTCTTTCCTCTCTGGGTCCCCAGACTTGAAGGAAAGCAGAGAGGAAGAAAACTGCCCATTTCCGAGGGCCTACTATGAGTGAGGTGCCGTGCATGCCAAGTGCTTTGGCATTTCTGATTCTCCCTCCCAGCTGCTGTAGGAGATGGGTCTCACCAGCCCCATTTCAAAGATGAGGAAACTGAGGCTCAGAAAGCCTAAAATCAGGTGCTGCTGTTGCTGCCTCCTCCAACCCTCCCCCGGATGAGAACTGTCCTTTGTCTGGCACTTCCTGCTCAGAGCCTCACCCCAGTCACCTGTGGACTTGCACTTTGCCCAGGGAGGGACAGCCTTGCCTTTGTTGCCCTCCCCCCACCACCCCACATTGCTTCCCCGAGCTTGTCGTCCACTTCCTGCCAGGCCCTATCGTTAGTGGCTTGTAGCACCCATCACCTCTCCCCACCCCATCCACCCCCAGCCAGTCCCAGTTCTCCACCCAAATGTGGGGATCGGTGCTGCACTGTCTGCAGCCCCCACCACAAGCTGTGGGCAGGAAATCTCCACACTCGCCCCAGCTTGCCGTGTGACCTTAAGCAAGTCACTGCATCGTGCTGGGCCTCCTCACCTCTAAAACAGCGGCCCAGAGGTCTCCAGAAGGCTCTTTCGTGGCTGATTCTAAAAGGCAGTCCTGACTTACTCTTTCAGAGACCAACCAAATGGCATTTATTTATTTACTTATTTACCTAACGTATGTTTAATCTTTGTTTTCTCTTAAAATACAAAAGGACATTTACTCCTCTGTCTTCTGATGTATGGCCAAGCACGCTTTGAGGAGGAGTGTGCTGTTGGGAGTTTCTCCTCATTCGTCTTGCCCAAACCATTCCCATAAGGCAGGCATTTATTTTTAAGCAAACATTTATTGCACGCCAGATGGTGTTCGCACTATCTCATTTAACCCTCTCAACAGCCATGTGGCATTTATAATGGCAACACTAGTTCGTGTTTGCTGAGCGCTGACAACGTGCCAAGCTCTGGGCTGGGCTGGCTCGTGTACACGGGTCATGTCACGGAATCTTCGTAGTTACCCTCTCAAGAACCATTCTTTCCCCTACTTCCCACATGAGGAAATGGAGGTGCAGGCGGGTTGAGGTCCTAAGGCCAGTGAGCAGTGGAGTGGGGGGTTTCAGGCACCAGCAGAGTGACTCCAGAGCTGTCACTCCTAACTGTGTAGCTCTCTTGCCGCCTGCAAGCTTATGACCCCTGTTTTCCCAAGAGGGAAACTGAGGCCACAGAATGGAAGTCCTTTTGTTCAGGGCCGCCCGCGGAGCTGCTGCCGTGAATCGGAGCCTTGTGCAGCTCATGCGATGGGCTGGCAGATCTTCTGAGTCTGAGGGGCACTAGCTGGAAGGGGAGGTGAAGCCTAGCCACCAGAGCCTGTTCTTCTTAACCCAGCGCCTCCCGCTGCCCCCACCTGGGGGGTCTCCGGTGCCAACCTCAGCTACATTGTGCAGGACCTGATGGAGACAGACCTGTACAAGTTGCTCAAAAGCCAGCAGCTGAGCAACGACCATGTTTGCTACTTCCTCTACCAGATCCTGCGGGGCCTCAAGTATATCCACTCAGCCAACGTGCTCCACCGGGATCTAAAGCCCTCCAACCTGCTTATCAACACCACCTGCGACCTTAAGGTCAGAGGATTGGGTGCCTGTCCCCTCCTCCCATGGGTCTGGGGCTTCCAGGTGACCAGTAGCCCCCTCGAGTAGAACATCACAAGCAAAGGGAACAGCGTGGGCTGAGGTGTGGCACTAGGAGTGCCTGGTCCTTGGGCCTTGAGCGCCGAGCTTAGCAGCCTGGGTTGGCTTCCAGATCTGCGATTTTGGCCTGGCCCGGATTGCGGACCCTGAGCATGACCACACCGGCTTCCTGACAGAATATGTGGCCACACGCTGGTACCGGGCTCCAGAAATCATGCTTAACTCTAAGGTAGGGGGGCCACCCACCCCTGAAGGGAAGGGGCCAGGTCCCAGAAAGTGCTGGAGACACCTCTGAGCCAGGCATGACTCCCATGATGCAGGATGTCTGCCTCCAGGCCTTGTCACATGATGCCAGTTCTTAGGCTCTGGAAGGAGGCTGAGCATTAGGTCCTCCAGGCCTCTGCCCTCTTCCTTCCTGGCTGGTATTGAGTCTAGATTGGAGTAGTGGCTTAGCCCAGACAGCAGGGCCCTGTTGAGGCTGGCCCAGGAGCCCACTGCTTTCTCCTCCTCCCTAGGGCTACACCAAGTCCATCGACATCTGGTCTGTGGGCTGCATTCTGGCTGAGATGCTCTCCAACCGGCCCATCTTCCCTGGCAAGCACTACCTGGACCAGCTCAACCACATTCTGGGTGAGGGGGGCCTGGCCAGCTAAGTGGGAGGGAGATGAGTGGGAGGTGAGGTTTCTTTATAGCCAGGGTCCCACCACGTGTGGAGCCCCTACGGCCTCTCACAGTATTTCAATGAGATATAGACACGATCCCCATTCGATAGATGGGAGGAGCCCACTAAGCCCCACACTTAGTGCTCCCATCAGGATTTGAACCTGTGGTTGCCCCCATCCAGACCCCTTGCCCTTCATCACCATAGTATTGGCTGGGAGATGACTGTCAGGGCTTGGAGCTCATTGGTGGGGGCTCCTGTTTTGGGTGCCTTCTGTTCCAAGAAGGGAGAGGAGAACTCTCACCAAGGCACCTGCCTTACCCACAGGTATCCTCGGCTCCCCATCCCAGGAGGACTTGAATTGTATCATCAATATGAAGGCCCGAAACTACCTGCAGTCTCTGCCCTCCAAGACCAAGGTGGCCTGGGCCAAGCTTTTTCCCAAGTCGGACTCAAAAGGTGAGAGAGACTTGGGGGCTGGTACTGGATAGAGACTTGGTGCCGAGGAGGGTACATGAGCCAAGCAGCTACCTGAGTAGACAGGACCCTGGGCACGAGAAGCAAAGCGATGATTCTGGGAGCTCCTCCAGCCTTCTCTTTGACCCCTGACTCCTGCCCTTACCTAGCCCTTGACCTGCTAGACCGGATGTTGACCTTTAACCCCAACAAACGGATCACAGTGGAAGAAGCACTGGCTCACCCCTACTTGGAGCAGTACTACGACCCAACAGATGAGGTGGGTCAGCCACCAGCAGCAGGGCTGCTGGGTTGGTGACGGGTAGGCATCCCTCAGCGCCCGGCCTGAGCCTGACTTCTTTGCCACCGCAGCCAGTGGCCGAGGAGCCTTTCACCTTTGACATGGAGCTGGATGATCTACCCAAGGAGCGGCTGAAGGAGCTCATCTTCCAGGAGACAGCCCGCTTCCAGCCTGGGGCGCTGGAGGCCCCCTAATCTGGACAGACAGCTCTGTTCCTTGGGGCCTGGTGAGTGCTTCCTACTGCCCACGCACAGATTCACCCAATACCGGTGTGCCCAGCACACCTCCGTCCAATCACAGGCTTGTTCATGCCCATGAGGCAGGTGCATGGTGGCAACAGAAAGGCTAGAGCCTGCCCAGGCCACAGACCGCAGCCCTGAAGGTCTCCCACCTGGCAATACCCTGCACACCGGCACCCTCCAGCCTCCATGGCCAGAGGTCCCCGAGTGCCCCTCTCCCTGATCTGAGGACAGGGAGCCAGGTTTTGGCTCCCCGGTGTGGGCAGAGAGGCAGGTGGGGCAGTAATTGCTTTGGGAGGAGCCGGCAGTACCCAGCCTGACCCAGATGCCAAGTTCCCTCACACCTGATGCCCGGGTCAGTGGTTCGCACAGCTGCCCACACAGCTCTCCTTCCTCGAGTCTCTTTCCGTCCTCCCGCCCAGCAGCAGCCCAATGGAAGGAAGGCAGACACCCCTACACTCCAACTCCAGCCCTGACACTTAGTAAGAGCCGTGCAACATTGTGCAAGACCCCTCAGCTCTCTGTGCCTCAGTTTCCTGGGGAGAGCTCTGAGGACAACAGCAGGCACAGAGCCCTAAGCACTGTTCTCGGGTGTTTATATGCATTAGCTAGTTCCGCCCTCCAGCTGTGCCCTGAGCTAGGCACTGAGGCCCACCCACATACAGTTAAGGACAACCAGGCCCATCCCGGGGCAGGGCAGCCGTGAGATGAGATATGAGGGAGGTGGAGGTCAGGGCTCTGGCACGTCCTCTGGTGGGTTCTGACGGGTTCTGACGGTTCCTTTCCCACCTCTTTTTTTTTTGTTTAGGCCCTGCCTCCTGCCTGCCCCTCCCCTGCCGGACTGTTAGGAAATGGACACTGTGCCCCGCCCAGACCCCCGGCGGGGGGGCCCCACCCCGCCCCGCCCCGGGCAGGGCAGAGGGCAAGCCTGGCCACCTTCCCCGGCTTCGCTCTGGTCTCCTGCTTCAGGCAGGCCAAGGCTCCCTCTGCCCCGCCTCGCCTCCCAGGACCTGAGGGGCTCGGGTAGCCCCAAAGCAAATTGCCCTCTGCTGCTTGCGTTCGTCTACCCCAGCTATCCCAGTCTCTGGTAGTTCTGGAATGGAAGGGCTCTGGCTGCCCCGGGAACTACTGAAGGGCAGTGGGGGGATGGGGGTTACTGAGTAGGGACTCGGGGCAAGCCCTGACCCATTAAAACCCCACCCTATGTTCCCTGAAGGAATATTCCTAAGGCTCAAGGGCTAGTACCCCTGAGGAGCAGGGCTCAGGCCTACACCCCCTCCCCCAAAGCGGCCACGTCTAACACCCCTGCTGCCTCCGTGTGTGGGTGAACAGAAGTGGAGCGGGGGGCCCGAGGAGAGCCTGGCGCCCCCGCCCACCCCTGCGCCTCTATCTAATATATAAATATAGAGATGTGTATATGATGGCCCTGGCTCTGTCTGTATCCGCCGACACCCCCACCCTGACCCTTGCTTTGAGGACCGATGCCCCTGCCCAGCCACTTCCCAGCAGTGCGCCTTTACACAGTCCTGGTGATCTCTGTCTCCCCAGCTGGCCAGGGCTGAAGATGGGATTGTGAGGAGCGCCAGACTCCTGGACAGAGTGGGGTCAATTTTCCCCTTAGTCACTGTCCTCTCCCATCCCTAATGGCTTCCCGTCGAACTGGCTGGGGGTGATTCGGGGGTGACTCAGGGGCATTCTCCACACCCCCGGATGCTCTGGAAATGGCTCTGTGTGGCGTGTTGTATACCCTGGCCAGAAGCACCCATGGGAGGGGGGAAGGTTGTAGCAGACCCAGGGGTGGTGGGGGGTTTGTTTCCCACAGTGTGGCCAAGGGGAGCCTGGGTCCTGGGGTCTGTGAAGGGTCTAGAGGTGGGAGAGCCATGGCTGCCGGAAGCCTCTCCTCCCACCTCTCCCCCATCCCCAGCTGAGCCCTGCAGCCTGGCCCCAGGCCAGGAGCAGGCTCAGCAGGTCCCAGGGGTGTGGCAGCGACCAGCTGCGGAGCCAGACTACACCGGGCCGGCTGTCAGCGGAGGCAGCACAGTCCATCAGGAACATCAGAGTGCATACAGCAGGAGCCCCGAGAGGCAGCGTGGCCATGAGCCCGGTGCTGTACTATGCCCTGCCTGCCCTGGGAAGCTATGTCATGCTCTCCGTCTTCTTCCTGCGCCGGCCTCGCCTGCTGCACACGCCCTGGGCGCCGGCCTTCCTGCCGCGCCTGGGGGCCCACCGAGCAGGTGAGCTGGGTGCGGGTAGAAAGGGAGGATGGTGATGGCGGCTAGGGAGGGTGGAGTCGGGAAGCAGGGAAGCAAGGTGCCGGGGTGGACAGCAGCGGGGGAGGGCCGGCTGGCTGATGGAAAGAGGCAGAGCCTGAGAGAGGAGAGCAGGGTGGCAGAGCTGGATGGGGAAGGTGGAAGAAGAGGCCGGGGGTGAGGGGAGAGGAGGGAGGCCAGGCCCCTGGGACCCACCCAGCTGCCCTGCATAGGATCCGGAGAGCGACTGGAGCACACCATGGAGGCCATGGAGAAGTGAGTGCATGCACCTGCCACCCAGGCTGCCGGCTGCGGTCACGCCAGTCATGCACCGCGTGACGCCAGGGGGCGCCACTCCCTAGTTCAAGGGACCGGCCCCCCTGGAGGTGTGCAGCGCAGAGCCTGCGCATCCTGCCATGAATTCTGCCCCACGCTCCCCTCCGCCCTGGACCCCCCGCACTGACCTTCGCTCCCATAGCTCCATGGCACAGCGATCCGACTTCCTGGAGCTCGACTGCCAGCTGACCCGGGATGGCGTGGTGGTGGTGTCCCATGACGAGAACCTGTCTCGCCAGTCAGGCGTGAATAGGGACGTGAGCAGCCTGGACTTTGAGGTGGGCCTCGCCCTGGCCCCCCACCATACCCAGAGAGCCACCATGCCTCCACATGGGCCTTCTGGTGACTTGTCCCCTGTTCTCCCCAGGAGCTGCCCCTCTACAAGGAGGAGCTGGAGGTTTACTTCTCACCAGGTAAGAGCGTGACCTCACCGAGTGGGGGCATAGCGTCAATCTCCTGCCCTCTCTTCTCCTCTGGGACTCTGTCCCTCCTGCTGGGTTCCCACTCCATCCCACCCATCGTGGTCTGAGCCCTCTTGCACAACCCACCCAGGCCACTTTGCACACGGGACAGACCGGCGCATGGTGAGTCTGGAGGACATGTTCCGGAGGTTCCCTCGGATGCCCATGAGTGTGGAGGTCAAAGCAGTAAACGAAGAGCTCATTAACAAGGTGGGACGACGGGCAGGGGTGGCCGGGGCCCCGGGGCTGGAGAGAGGCCTGACTCCCCTTCATCCCCTTCTCCTCCTCCTCCTTGCAGGTAGCAGGCCTGGTGAGGCACTTTGACCGCAGTGAAATCACCATCTGGGCCTCGGAGAAGAGCTCAGTCATGAGGAAGTGCCGGGCTGCCGTGAGTCCCTGTGCCTTCCCTACTCCAGCGGCCCCTCCTCCCAGGAGCTGGAGGCTCCAGGAGCCTAGGCTGGACAGGTCTGGGGGGTTGTGGAGGAACTGGCCCCAAGCAGGATCTCAAAGGGGAGGATTTGGAGAGAAGAGGCGCTGGGGGAAGCATGAGCAAAGGCATGCTGGCGGGAACTGGGGGGTGCAGTTAGGTCTGAACACTGGGCCAAGATCACAGCTTTGATCCTGCAGGTGGTAGAGCTTCCTGAATGTCCAGCACTGTTCCCCGGGCAGCCTGAGGCTCCTCTCTGCTTTCCCAGAAGCAGACCTACAGCCTTCTCACTTCCCCTTGCCTCCCAGAACCCCGAGATGCCGTTTGCCTTCACGATAGGCCGAGGACTGTGGTTGGTGCTGCTCTATTACCTGGGGTTGCTGCCCTTCGTCCACATCCCGGAAAGGTTTTTCATCTGTTTCCTGCCCACCATCATCAATAGGTACCCACAGGGTCCCTGTTTCCCTTCTGCATCCTCCCCCAGGCCCCCAGATGCTTCTGTCCTCAGATAAATACCCCCCCACACTTCAAGCCCCATGACGCAGGGTCCTCAGCTCCCTGACCATCCTCGAGGATAACCCCCAAGGTCCTCTGAAGACAGTGGTTCTCAGCGAGCATTCGTGAATACTAAGGGGGGGGGGCGCCTCAAACCCCTTGACAATCTGTGCAGATGTATGTTGATGTGGTTGGAGTTTTTAGACAAAGTATTCATTTATTCATCCCTTTATCCAACAAATATTTATTGAATGTCTACTCTGTTCCAGGTGCAGTTACACTAGTAAATAAGATGGGGGGGGGATAAGGCCCCCTTGAGCTTACAGTCTGGCTGGGAAACAAATACTTATCAATTATAGTATCATTCTCTGATTCTCAAAAGGAAAAGCAAGCTTTCTCCTGCTGGGGGACCAGGATTAACAAAGTAGCAGCTGGGTAAAGTATCAGGAATTTGGATACTTCGCCAGCTCTTAAGCCTGGCCCCTTTCTGAGAACTCTGGCAGCTCTAGTGTTCTCTTCTCCCCTCTGTTGTCCTGAGGGAGGCTCCCAGCCAGCCCCCACAATCCCTTGCCACAAAGACATCACTAGGCTACAGAACTTCGTGTACATAACTTTTTATACAGGGTTTGCAAAGTGTCTTCACATCCTTTAGTTGATGAGAGCTTTACCTTGCAGCAACCCAGAAGTTACAGGACTCGTGACCCCCACAGTCCCCTTGGAGAATCTGAGGCTCAGAGAGGTTCTGTAATTTGCTCAAGGCCACACAGCTGGAAGTGCAGGGCCCGCGTTTGCCTGGGCCTGACTCCAGAGCCTGCGCTGGGACATTATAAAGGGCCTCCAGTGTCATCCCCGAAGTGGGCCAATCAGGGCAAGTAGCAGACCCGCCGAGCATTGTCTGGCCACAGGAAGCCGGTCAGGCCCAACCAGGGGACCTACAGGTTGTGCATCCAGCTTGGGAATCAAGTGGGGTTCTGGTCTCGGCCCTGGCCCCAGCACAGATGTGCTGTGACACCTTGGGCAGGTCACTCTGGCTCTCCAAAACTGAGTTTCCTCTTGTGTAAAACGGCGAGGCGGAGGGCACACTCTCAGAGTACGGAGGCACTGATGTGGGAGTAGACTGTCACGGAGCGACAGGGGACTTGTTCATCTGGGCAACTGCAGAGGTTCTAGAGGAGCCAGGGTGACACTGGTCAGGGGTCACTATCACCCCAGCCCCATGATAGAGTGAGATGCAGGGGACTGACCGTGACACAACCTCCTTGCAGGACCTACTTCCCGTTTTCCTCCCCTGGGCTGAACAAGCTGGCGGCTGTGGTTTCCAAATGGTGAGGGGGCAAGAATGCTGGGTGGCGGGTCCCCATGGAGACCTCCCGCTGCCCTGTTTAGCCCCCTCTCATTGTGGCCTCTGGCACCCCCTCCCCACCAGGCTAATCATGAGGAAGAGTCTCATCCATCACCTGGAACAGCGAGGAGTGCGGGTGAGCCTGGACCGCCACCCCTCAGCAAGGGGGGGTTCGCAGTGTGGGCCTAGCAAAGCATCCCGGTCACAGCTCTGCCACCCACTAACCGGATCACCTGGCAGGTCACCTCTGGAGTCTCAGTCTCTTGATCTGTAAAGTGGGGGTAATGGTGTATTCAACTGGTACTTCTTAATGGCTTGAGAAGTGCTGGCCATTATGACGATGTGGATGATGATGATGTATTGAATTGATGTCCCGATTCCTGAGGAGAGGGGGAGTGGGGCTGGGGAAAGGCCAGAGAAGGGAAAAAGCAGCCCAGCCTACTCCCCGGCCCTCCCCTGGGCATCCACTTTGACCAGGTCATTTAATTAGCAGACCTTTGTTGAGAAGGCTACGCTACGTCGCAGGCACTGCAGTGGCAGGGAGCTGACCATCGAATCAGGGGCAGAGGAAGGAAGTGAGGCAGACAATCACAGGGCACCAAGGGGACTGAAGGGAAGCAGCGCTGTGGTCTGTAGGGTCCAAGGAGGCCTTCCGGAAGAAGTGAGGATCTGGCTCGCAGGGAGGGGAAAGGTACAGCATCTCAGGCAGGAGGCTCAGGATGCGGGCCAGGCGGAGCCGGAGGCCAGGCCGGTGGGAGGCACTGACGGGGTTCCAGCAGGCTGCAGTGTGGAGGAAGTGGCGCGGGGGGAGCTGCGGCAGGCAGCAGAGGCTGAAGCAGGCAGCCTGTGAGTGGCAGGAAGGAGCCGGGACATCAGCCTGGAGGAAGGGAAGCTTTCGAGGGCCGGAAGCAGGGGAGAGGCCTAATCCAGTTGGGTTGACCCCACTAAGGGTCACTCTGGCCACCATGTGGCGAAGCAGAGTCTCGGGAGGCAGGTGCTGTCACTGCCAGGTGTCGGGCGTCGGTGGCGGAGTTCGCGGACAGGCCAGGACTCCGCTGCCCAGCCGTGGGGGTGACTGAGGCACGGGGATGACATACCTCCTTCAGATTAGCACCCCCCCCCCCCCGACTCCGAGGGTCTTCACCGCAACTCTGGAGGTTGGACCATCATTCCCTTTTGTCACGGTGACTTGCCCAGGGCACGATACCATCTCTCCCCACCTCCATGACCACAAGAGAGGACGCGGGCCACTGGCCTGCTCGCAGACGTGAGGCAGCAGCTCTGCGGGGGAGGAAAATGGGCTCCGGTGTGCGCATTTGCCTGGTGTGCGTACTCTCACCCCGTCCGGTTTCCGGCAGCCAACAACGACAGGGAGTCGCTGAGCACAGAGTCTGGGTGGTATCTCCACCTGACACATTCAACAGACGTGACTGACCTCCAGAGCGGAGGTAATAGTCACGTGTAGTAAAATCATTAGGAAGGGAAGAGTTTTGAGTGTTTATTACCTTCATTTTTAAGATCATTTATGGAATTCCAAGTTTATATAATTGAATATTTCCTAATGGCTCTGTTTAATAAGCGGCTTGCACAATTCCTGACGATCGAAAAATCCGCCCCGGCATCCCACCTCTGGGAGGTCTCCACGGAGGAGGAGAGCTCCCAGCATCTAGATGCGAGGGCAAGTTCCAGGGAAACCGTGTGAAACTATGAGCCCCTCCATCCCCACTCAGGTGATCTTCTGGTGCCTTAACGAAGAGTCGGATTTTGAAGCAGCCTATGGCCTGGGGGCCACCGGCGTCATAACCGATTACCCCACAGCCCTGAGGCGCTACCTGGACAACCACGGAAGAGCTGCCCAGGCCTCCTAGAAAGCCTGGAGTCTCTCACCCTCTCCTCTATGTCTCTTCCCCAATAAATATCTTCTTTCAAGTCACGTCTTGGTGTTTAGGGGGCACGGATGGGAGGAGATCCTAGCCCACTGCAAAGATGGCAACTGAGGGCAGAAGAGGCCAGCCTAGGGCCAGAGTTTGGGGCCCTAACCAGCCTGACCCACTGGTTCCACGACATTCCAGACCACACCCTGTGCCAGCCTGGCCTCCACTCTCCTCAGGAATGTCCCTTGCAGGAAGGAGCAAGGCCTCCTGCCCCTTCAGAGCCTCGGGTTCCATTCTCCTGAGGCCGTGAAAAGCCCTAGACACACAGCAAGGGACATCATCTGGCCCTGTGGGCCTCCTCCCCAGGCTGCAGAAGGCAGACATGGCCTTAGGCTGAGTCCTCGGTGCCCATCTGCTGCCTCAGCCGTTCCAACCTTCCACTCCCAGAGCTGAGCCAGAAGCTCCCCCAAACTCCTCAGCACTTTCCAGCCCTAGTACCTTATTCACTGACCAAGTGGCATTTCACCAACATTTGTTGACTACTCTAGGCCAGTCTGCATCCTGGGGCCACTGCAGGGAATAAGAAAAGTCTAGTAGGGTAGAAGCATCTGGTAGGTAGAAGCATCTGTAAACTAACGCGGCCTGCAGAGGCAAGGGCATCAAAGGAGGCTGCCTGGAAGAGGTGATACTCAACACTAGGAGCTGGCATGTTCCGAGGCTCCAGGCTCCGGCTCCCAGAGGTCTAACGCGAATGGGCCCGGTTAGCTCTTCTGTTCCAAGAGCCTTCCCCTGGTGCCTACCAAACAGAATCCGACCGAAGTGAAGCCCAGCTTTGCCTCTTCCCAGCCGGATAACCTCGGCTCCCGCGTAAAATGGGAACAATAGCAAAAGCTGCCTCATAGGATTGCTGCGGGGATTAAGAGACTGGGGCACGGGCGGTGGTTAAACGCAGATAATTATGGCTATTATTTCCCCGGGGGAGTGCGTCCAGACACCATCCCCCTCCTAACCCCGCGCCAGGACTGGCACCGCAGAGCCGGCCCCTTCGAGCACCGCGGGAGGCCAGACGCGCCACCGGACCCGGGTGGCGGGGCCGGCGGGCTAGGTTGCGGGCCGCAGCCGCATTTCCGGGCCGGCCGGAGCTGGGAGCAGGGGGAAGGGCAGCCCGGGCCTGCGCTGGCCGCTGTGTGACGCGCCCCCTCATTTGCATGCGGCGCGCCGATTGGCCACGGCGACCGCCGGGACCAGAGGCCGGCCCCCTCCCCCTCCCGCCGCAGCGGCGGCAGCAGCTGGTCTCGGTGTAAACAAGTCGCGGCGGCTGCGAACCCGCGCCGGGGGGGACGGCGCCCACCAGGAGCGCCCCCCACTCCCAGGCCAGGCCACCCCGGCGGACCGGGCCCCCACGCGCCCAGGCGAGGTGAGGCCCGCATCGTCCCGGCTGCGCGGAGCCCCGCGCCCCCGGC
>NC_048227.1:16724749-16740601 GCF_002007445.2 Ailuropoda melanoleuca | reverse complement strand
CACCCCACCCCCCGCCCTTGGCAGTTCAGGTGAGGTCCTAAGGACCATCCAGTTCCCAACCCCTCCATACTTCCCCCTAAACCAGAACTGACAGCTCATCCACTCTAAAGCCCCTTCCTCCAGCTTCAGTTGCCAGGTCAGCAGGGGTGAGGCTGGAAGTAGATGGGTGACTCACCTCAGGCTCCTCCAAGCCTCAGTTTCCCCGTGATGCAACTTGGGGCCTCCTCAGTGAGTCAAAACGGAGCCGGCTCTGGCCCCTGGAGAAGCTGCTGGCTCTGGGGAGAGGAGACAGCAGCCAAGTGTGACAGAGAGTCCCCACGGCCCTGGGTGTGCCTGCATGTGTGTGGCCGGGGTCCTGACAGCCCACTCCCTCCCTCCCCGGCAGGCACTGGGCTCCCTCTGCTCCCCGTGGGCTGCTCCCCGCGTGGGGCCACTGCCCCCGGCCCCCGCCATGGTGCGGATTTCAAAGCCCAAGACGTTTCAGGCCTACTTGGATGACTGTCACCGGAGGTATAGCTGTGCCCACTGCCGCGCTCACCTGGCCAACCACGACGACCTCATCTCCAAGGTAACCAGGTCATGGTTGGGGCTGGAACAAGAGGCTAGAAGGGGTACCTGGCGACTCTCCACCAATAGCCCTGACTCCCTTCCTTTCTCCCTCCCCCACCCTTTAGTCCTTCCAGGGCAGTCAGGGGCGTGCCTACCTCTTCAACTCTGTGTGAGTATTCGGTCCCCCTTCTTTCTTTCCCTGACCTGTGTTGTGACCTGTGACCCCTGGCATCATGCTGAGACTCCCAGAGTGCCCTGATTCAGGTTGGAAGATGTGATCGCCCTTCTCTTGGATGCTAAGGACAGACACAGTTGGATACAAGCTAGAGGGGGGCTTTGTGATGGCGGGACCCTCTCTGGGACTGCCCCCATGTCCCCGCAGGGTGAACGTGGGCTGCGGGCCAGCCGAGGAGCGGGTGCTGCTGACAGGCCTCCATGCTGTCGCTGACATCCACTGCGAGAACTGCAAGACGACTTTGGGCTGGAAATATGTGAGTCTGTGACCTGTGACCCCGGGCTACCCTTTGACCCAACCTCGCATCACCTCCTCCTCCTCACAAGCAGTTATGCGGTCCTCTTTCAGAGTGCACAGGCCCAGCTCCCACCAGTCGGACTGTCTTTTCATCCCCTGACCATGCTCTCTTCTGTCACATCCTGCAAGGGCTTTTAGACTTTTTCTCTCCGCCCATCCCTCTCCTCACAGACACATGCATCCCCCTTTTAGAGATGAGGCCATCAGCAGAATGACCATTTACTGAGTGCTTATGGGCCATGCACTGTTGTGTGTGCTTGGTACACATTAGCCCATGCCGTCATTACAACAGTCCTATAGGTAGAGTCTATTATTAACTCCATTTTACAGAAGAAAAGAAGGCCCAGAGAGGTTAGGTAACTTCTGCAAGATCACACAACTGTGAGGAAAAGCATAGGGACCAGAATCCTGGTTGTGTGTTCTGCTTGTTTGTTTTTAACTCCACGTCCTTGACAGCCAGCTTCCACTGCGGGGTTAGAGAAGTTCGGGGGTTTAGAGAAGTTGCCCAAGACCCCACAGCAACATGGAGCTTGGGTCCACAGCCTCCTTTTCACTGCCCTCATTGCCGTAGCTGCTGTCCAGGGTCTGATTTCACTACCCCGAGTCTCACTGCCTTATCTGGCAGTGGAGGAGAAAGCCACCACCTCGCACCCACAGTTGTTATGGGGATCAGATTAGATGCGGCAAAAGAAGACACTCTTGGGAAACGGCAAGGGCCAGGACTCCTCAGGCATCGCTTGGAGCTGTGCTGCCTCTTTGGGGGGCCGATGGCCCAGGCGGGCTGCCCTAACCCGAGTTCACCGTTGGCCTTGCCACAGATTTCCTTTGTGTCCCCAGATGGGTGGCTCAACCTCTCTGGACCTCTGTCAGATAAAGAGATGGCCTGACCCAGAGGTCAAAAATTCAAGTGCTGCAGGGCCAAGCAGATACTGGGGGTCTGCAAAAGGGGCAAGAGAGCTCTGGGGAGGGAGGGGGCAGTCTCTGCCAAACGAGTGAGCCTGGCCCACCTGTGTTTTCGTATTTTAAGGTTATTTTTACTGAACTCTCTGGTGGCCAAACAAAACACATGTGTAGGTCAAAACTGGCATTTAGCTACCAGTCTGTAATCCCTGGATCTTTTAGAAACTTCCGTATCCTCTCTGTTGGACCCAACAGTAGTACTTAAAAAGTACCAGTAATTCAGAGAGTTGGGTCTGTCCCATTAGTGAGAAATGTGGCTCTGTCATTTACCAGCTGTCTGTCTTGTGGCCAGGTGGTTTGGCTTCTCTGCATGACAGTTTCATTATATGTAAAATGGGGCCAGTCCTACCTGCTCCCCAACCCTGATCCCTTTTGGTAAAGCCCTTGCTCCGGGGATGATGTCTTCTCCCCTCTTTTCAGGAACAGGCCTTCGAGAGCAGCCAGAAGTACAAAGAGGGGAAGTACATCATTGAACTCAACCACATGATCAAAGACAACGGCTGGGACTGACCCCTGCTCCTGCCCATGTGGCTCGAGCCCGGCTGGACGCCAGGGGGCGCCACTGGCTTCCCTCCAGGAGAAGGGAGCTCTGGACCCTCAGGGCCCCTACAGAGGAAGGATCCAGCTCCTGTACATATATTTTATTGCATGCACTGTGACCTTGGGGGGAGATCAGAAGGTGGACGACACCCCCGCACCTCCCTGCGATCTGGCTGGCTTGGATCTCGTTTTTAACCCCTTCCTGCCCCTCCTGCCCTATAGATATGGCCTGTGTGCTGCTCCCCCGGCCCCAGTGCACCGTCTGCCCTGTGAACTCCTCCCACCGGGCCCCTCTTACCCCACGCGTGTCTGCTCCCCTCGTTCTGTAGCGTTTGTACATAATAAAACAATGGAGTGGAGACAGCCCCAGGCTCACGTGGAATCCGGGAAAGGGGGACTCAAATGCAGATTTCTGCCTCTGTAGACCTGTTCTTTTCTGGGCCCCACATGGCATGGGTTAGGCACTGCGGTCAAAGCCGGGAGTCTGCGCTCCGGGGGCTCAGCCATCTGAGACCCAGGACCCATCTCTGCCCATGGAGCTTCCCGACCCCACTCTGCCTGCCTAGGCCTTGACCTTGGCTGATCTGCACCTTCTCAGCTCTAGCGTTTCGCCGCCGCCTAGAGGCAAGCTCTCCTGGGAAGGAACCGCGGCGCCAGTCTCACCGCCCTTCTCGTCGCGACTACAATTTCCAGCGGCCCCAGCGGCATCTGAACGTCTGCTCTGCACCGAGTGTCGGCGCTGGGCCTGCTGGGAAGTGTAGTTCCGAGGGTTCCCCAGCGCGGGACTTTCTGGGAAACCCCAGCGCCGGCCGTCAGAGACTGTTGAGCTGTGCGTGCTTCTGCACTTCGGAGACTCTGCGGAGGGTGGAAGTCTTGCAGAATGGGAAGCAGGAAGGAAGGACTCCAGGGTTCGGGCCTCGGCTGCGGACTCCTCCAGGTCCCCAGTGCCCCGCGTAACAATAAGCCCAGGAGTCCCTCCAGCCCTGCTCTTTCCCTCCAGTCCTGCTTCATCCCTCCAAGCTCTGACCTCCGAGCGAAGGGGGTGGGGGTGGGGGTACCTGCTAGAAAAGTCTGGGGCGCCAAGGTCTACCCCAGGACTCTAGGCTCCGTTCCAGGGTCCAGGCCCCGCCCCTCAGTAGCTTATCCCTAGCCGGGGCTCCCCCCGTGGGAACGGGGACCAGCTGGCCGGAAGCGCCAAACTGCGTCCCTGTCGAGCCCCGGGGATCAATCAGGCCGAGGAGTTAATTATGTAATGAGGGGGCAGGGGGTCGGAGCTAATGAAGCCTGGGGTGGGGGGAGAGAAGGGGAGGGTACCCAGGTATCCGGCCCCCTCTTGGACCCCTTCCAGGCCCCAGGGGTCTCCACCCCAGCCCAACCCCCCGGGCCCCAAATAGGGGAGGGGCTGTGATCCTGGGTCTGGAAGGGGCTGAGCTGTGAGCTATAAAGGGGGCATCTCTCAGCACCGGGGGACTGACTCTAGGCAGCGTGACCTGAGGCCAGGCAGGACTACTCCATGTACCATCCACGAGAGTTGTACCCCTCCCTGGGGACAGGCTACCGCCTTGGGCCCCCCCAGCCGGGGACAGATTCCAGCTTCCCGCCTGCCCTGGCAGAGGGCTACCGCTACCCTGGTGAGCATGGGGACCAGCTCCTATGTAGGGACCGTGGGGGGCTGTGGCCCTCTGCTGGCTCCTCATTCTGCCCCCGTCTCCAGATCTGGACACTCCCAAGTTGGATTGCTTCCTGTCCGGGATTGAGGCTGCTCCCTGCACCCTGGCCGCTCCCCCACCCCTGCCCCCGCTGGCCCCCGCCCTGGGCACTGAGCCGGCCCCCCCAGCCCCAGAGGCCCTTCATTCGCTCCCCGGAGTCAGCCTGAGCCTGGAGAACCGGGAGCTGTGGAAAGAGTTCAACTCTGTGGGAACAGAGATGGTCATCACCAAAGCTGGGAGGTGAGGGCCGGGCCGGGGTCAGAGGGCCCAGTGTGTTCCTGGTGGGGTCTGTGGGAAAGGCAGGGTTCCTGGCGATGGGGCTAGCTTTGGGGGTTGCTAGAGGGTCTGGAGCTCTGCTTGAGTTCAGGGTGCGAGTGTGGCCTGGGTCAAGGGTCACTCTAAGTTTGGATCGGGGTCATTCGTGGCAAGGGCCAAGGGTCAGTCTGTGGAATCTGTAGCTGGTTTAGGGACCAACCTATAGCAAGGGTCCTAGGTCAGTCTGGGCCTGGGTCAGAAAGTCTGGCTGGGTTATAGGTGCATTTGTGGTCCAGATCAGGGGTCAGCCTGCAGCTGGAGCCAGCGTTCAGACGACGGCTAGGGTCAAGGGCCAGCCAGTGACCAGCATTCAGGCAAATCTGGCCGGGATCAGGGTCAGTATATGACTAGGTCTGGAGTCACCCTGGAAGCAGGGATGCAGTCAGCGTGTGGCCCGTGTCCTTCTAGGCCGGGAGCTCAGGCCCGAGCATGCTAAATCCCCTGCCCCGCTGCAGACAGGACATTTTTTTCCCCAAAGCAGGTTTGGCCAGCGGTGTAGACTGGTGCTGGAGATTAGGTGAGGAACGCAGAGTGGGGGGCAGCAGACTCCTGGAAGGATTTTAGGGACAGAACTGTGTCACCACGGCTTCTGCGCATGGAGTTGGAGGGGCGAGGAGTCAGGAGTCAGGAGTCCTGGCTCTGCTCCTAAACCGCTGTGTGACCCTGGTCAGATCCCCTGTCTGTCGTGTTTCCCGTGTGTAAAATGGGATGCTCGAAGACCCTGCCCTCTGAATTCTAATTCCACCTCCCCTGACGGGTCTCTGACAAAACTGGGTGAGCCGGCGGGGGGCACAGCCACCGCTGTGCCGACTCCCGGCCAGCGGGTAGCGCCAGGCCTCTCCCATCCCCTCCCCTGTCCAGGCGCATGTTCCCTGCTTGTCGAGTATCAGTCACTGGCCTGGACCCCGAGGCCCGCTACCTGTTTCTTCTGGATGTGGTTCCAGTGGATGGGGCTCGCTACCGCTGGCAGGGCCGGCGCTGGGAGCCCAGTGGCAAGGCGGAGCCCCGCCTGCCTGACCGCGTCTACATTCACCCCGACTCTCCTGCCACGGGCGCGCACTGGATGCGGCAGCCTGTGTCCTTCCATCGTGTCAAGCTCACCAACAGCACCCTGGACCCCCACGGCCATGTGAGGCCCCGGCCGGCTGGGAGGACAGGCTGAGGGGTGGGGGTGAGGCCCCAGGCAGGGAGTGATCTCGGTGCTTCTCTCCCAGCTGATCTTGCACTCCATGCACAAGTACCAGCCCCGCATACACCTGGTGCGGGCAGCCCAGCTCTGCAGCCAGCACTGGGGGGGGGTCGCCTCCTTCCGCTTCCCTGAGACCACATTCATCTCTGTGACAGCCTACCAGAACCCGCGGGTAAGTGACCCCACTTGAGGAAGGTGGTGGGCCCTGCCCCGGCCTGCGGGAGCTTTGACCCTGGATGTGTGTCCCCAGATCACACAACTGAAGATCGCAGCCAATCCCTTTGCCAAGGGCTTCCGGGAGAACGGCAGAAACTGTAAGAGGTGGGCATTGTTCATTCATTCCCTCGCTCATTCAGCAAATGTTCGTGAGCTGACCACGGTGTGCCAGGAACACAGGAGTAAGTAAAGACATTCATCACTCGTGTTTCCCATTGAGCACCTGCTGTGTGCCAGGCACAGTTCCAGGCACTGGAGATCCATCCGTGAACAAAACCAAAGCCCCTGCCCTTATGGGGCTGATACTCTAGGGGACAGAGGAGGCAAGCAAACAGACATAAGTAAAATATTACATGTTAGGGATAAGTTCTGAAGAGAAAAGAAATGAAGGAAGGAAGAGAGGAAGGACCGGAGTGAGGTATGCAATAGATTAGAGGCCTGGACAAGTCCTGAAGGGTATATAGTGGGCATCTGAGGAAAGGCGGGCCAAGAAGCAGGAACAGCCTGTGCGAGGGCCCTGAGGGAGGGTGTGCCGGTGGCGTGGCTGGAGGGGAAGAGGCAAGTCAGAGGCGAAAGGGAGCCGTGTTCTGTTGGGTACTAGCGTTCTGTTGGGTACTAAAGGTTTAGTTAGGACTCTGGCTTCTATTCTGAGTACGGAGGACCACTCCCTCGGAGCTGTCGCTAGCCCTCAAGGTGTGTAAGTTGGGCAGCCATTAATCAAAGGGTCACCCGAACAAATGTAAACTGTGGACAGATGTCATGAGGGAGGTTGTGTCATGCTGTGGGAGTTCGGGAGGACTTCCTTGAGGAAGTGAGACAAGAATGGGAACTGAGACAAGGATGAGCTCAACAGGTGAGCAGGGGCAGACAGAAGAGGATTCCAGAATCGGGCGGCAAGGGAGTTTTGGTGGCTTGGCAAGCCAAGCGGGATGAGCGGGGTTCAGAGCATGCCCTGGCCTTGTAGCTTGAGAGCGGTTTCCCAAATGCAACACATGCAATAGGAAAGCATTGGAAAGTTTTAAGGGGGAAAATCGAGCCCAGTTCCGCCGCTTTCTAGTCAATTCTCTGGCCTTCAGTTCCTTCATCTGTAGAATGGGTATAATAATGGCACCTACCCGACAGGGTCCCTGGGAGGGTGAAATGCCTGGCAAGTGCTATTATTAGCACCATCATCACCATCACCGTCACCATCGTCGTCATCATCATCATCATCATCATTGTCACTGTTCTCCAGGGAGCGAGATGCCCGTGTGAAGAGGAAACTGCGGGGCCCGGAGCCGGTAGCCGCAGAGGCCTATGGGAGTAGAGGTGAGCATAGTCTCAGTAGTGACGGGGGCCAGTCCTCAGGTGCCAATCTTCCTTAGCCCGACCTGTCCCCTCCGTCTCCCCAGATGCACCAGGCGGTCCCTGTGATTCCACGCTGGGTGGGGACGTCCGCGAGTCGGACCCAGAGCAGGCCCCGGCCCCCCGCGAAGCTGCCCCAGCGCCAGCCCCTCCGTGTGGTGGCTCCAGTGCCGAAGCCTACCTTCTGCACCCCGCGGCTTTTCATGGGGCCCCCAGTCACCTTCCAACCAGGTGAGTGGGACAAGGGCACGGAGCTGGGCTGTTCCAGGTTGGGGTCCCTCGGCCCTGTTCTGACACCTCTCTTGACTTCAGGAACCCCAGCTTCCCTGAGGCTCCAGACTCGGGGCGTCCGACCCCCTACTCAGCTGCGTTCCTGGAGCTGCAGCCTGGGCCAGGGGGCTCAGGATACCCAGCAGCTGCACCCCCGGCACCCTTTGCCTCGCACTTCCTCCAGGGGGGTCCGTTCCCCCTTGCCTACCCCGGCCCTGGGGCTTACCTGGATGTGGGCTCCAAACCAATGTACTGAGTTGTCTCGGGGCCCCTCTGCCTCCCTCCCTGTCTTCCATCACAGACCTCCGCTGCCCTTCCCCCAGGCCTGCAGCCCCATCACTTCCACTGGCCCCATCCCCCACACCAAATGGCTGCCTGGGGCCTCCCCCACCCCACTTCACACTTTGATTTCACTCCCACCCACCCCGGCTTCAAAGCTCTGGCTAAGCTGCTGGGAGTCCAGCTGGGGCCAGCTTCCCCTTCCAGGCTCTCACCTCGGTGTGAATGGAGGGAGGCTCTGCCTGGCCAAATGGGGCCGCTGCCCAGCTCTCCCACCTCCTGGGCCTCACCCTTGGGCTCCGCAAGTTGTACCCCCTCACCCCAGTGCAAGCCACACCAGTCTGTTCTCAGGACCAGAGTATTTTTGTTAATAAAACTCCAAAGGCCTCAGTGCTAATGCTGTTGAGCCCTGGGCGGGGCTGGGCGAGCGAAGGTTCTGTGGGAAGACCTGGGCCCCGATTCCGACTTGCCAGTTTCCTGCTGCTTGACCATCGCGCACGTAAATCAGCAGCTCTGGGGCTGTTTTCTTTTCAGGGAAATGGGGGAATCTGAGTGTCCTGACACTCACTTGTTTTGAGAATTAAATAAGGCTGCTTCTGAGAACCCAGCCCTCTACCTAGCACGTGGCAAGCCTTCTGGGAACAGTTGCTGTCACTGGATATAACCCAGGAGGCTCTGGGGCAGTCAAGGTCCTCTGTGCTCCCCAGGTCCCAGGCCGGCGTTGCTGGTCATTACCCATCAAGTTGGACACAAACCCAAAGACCATTTTTCTCCTTTTATTAGAATTTTTCTTTTTTTCTCTCAAAATTTTTTATCTAAAAACAAACAAAAAAAAAAGGAAAAAAGAAAACCAAAAAATTATTGGAAACTCCATGGTTCAAGTGGGGAGAAAGGAGAGGAGCGTGGAGCCGAGGCTCCGAGCCTCTCCAGAGAAAGTCCTCACCCTCGAAGTGCCCTCTCTGGGGGGAGAGCAGAGCCGAGACAGCCCCCCGATGCCCAGCCTCCGTCTGGAGAAGAGGGCAGAGTCACAGTGGTCCGAGGGCCAGAGAGGCTGGAGGGGCAGGGGCTGGAGGGATCACAGGAAGTAATCGGCCACGGGCTTCTTGGAGGGGATGCCCCGGGTCTCTTGGGGAGCAGCCTCGAAGATGATGAAATCTTTCTGGAGGTGCTCATCCAGCTCCAAGATGGCTGCCACGTTCCCACAGCTGGCAGGGGGAGGCGGCAGCGTCAGAGGGTCAGCCCGGCTCCCCACCCCCACCTCGACCTCCCGGCCCGGGCAGCTCACCGGTAGCAATAGTTGGGTGCCGACCACACAGTGAGCACAGTCTCATTGAAGTGCCACTTGTAACCTTCCATCACCAATTGGTGGGCGCGGCAGATCATGTCAATGTCATTGGCCGCGTTGAACTGGGCCACCACGTCACTGCCGAACAGGTAGCCAGCCCCACGGGGGCTCACGCCCCAGCCTGTTGTGTCTGAGGCAAAGGAAGGTAGGGATGGGGGGAGAGGGCGCCCTCAAGGCTTCTCTGGTGCCCACTGCCCTTCGAAAGAGAACATCCCATCCCCTTCTCCAAATCAGGCCCCTGGGGCAAGAGCCCAGGGCCGGAGCATGTTCTGGGGGATCCTGGAGACAGGACAGCAAATGCCGGAGCAGAAAAGCTCCAAAGGAGAAAGAACTTTCTGACAGTTGGAGCTACCCGTCATCAGAGTGACCATGTGATTTACTGGCTAAACAGGTGTACCCCGAAGTGAAAGGAGGCGCTGATAATGATCACGTGGGTCCAGCAGGTGTGAAGAGGGCTGGCCCGGCCACCTTGGGGGTGGCGGCCAGGCAGTCGGGCAGGGCAGGGAGGGAGCGGAGGCAGTGTTGTCACAGAAGGAGCTCTGGACTGGGATTGGGGAGACTCAGCTTTCAGTCTCAGCTCTGCTCTAGACGAGCTGGGGAACCCCACAAAATGAGGGATTCTCAGGGGGCCAGCATTCTGGGAGTCTACCTTCTGCAGAAGCCCCTTCACACTGAAGGCACGGATGACCTTGTCCCAACAAGCCTCTCAGCGAGGATACACACACCCAACCCCTCTCCGAGCTCAACACACCAGCTGCCCGTGCTTCCCCCCCCCCAACCCCGCACGCAGCGTGCCCACGAAGACCAGCCCCGCTCTGCTCTTCCCCACCGCCTGGCCCGACTGTCCCTTCCACCCTTTAAACTGTCCCTTTCACCACAGGACACCCTCAGTCTCCTGCCAAACTAAGGGAAGAGTCCACCTGCCCCTGCCCACCCCCCTCCCCGCCCTCACCTTCAGGGTCAGACCAGAGCAGATCACACATAGGCCCATCGTGGGGCACCTCTTGCTTCCGGTCAATCGTCCGGATCTGGTCCAGGGTCTGGATAGACGGGGAGAGGCCCCCGTGCACACAGAAGATCTACGGGGCGACAAGACAGGAGTGCAGGCAAGCTGAACCCAGCGCCCCCCCCACCCGTCCCACCCCTGCAGGGCCCGGCGGTCGGCCCACCTTGCCATCGATGATGGCCGACAGGCTGAGGTAGTCAAAGATCTCCGTGCAGTAGCGCCACACGGTCACCGAGCCGTACTTGCGCAGACACTCGTCGTAGAAGCCGTAGACCTGGGTGATCTGGCGGCTCTCGTGGTTGCCCCGGATCAGGGTGATGCGGTCAGGATAGCGAACCTGCAGGCAGCCATCCGCACAGGGCTGGGGTCCGGGCTCTGGCCCTCCCTCGTCACCTCACCCTCCCTCTGGACCTCCTCATGTGTGTCAGCCCCACCCTGTCCTCTCACGCCTGAGTCCTGCTGCACCTGCCTCGTAGGCCGCAGTCTCTCCTCCAGGGGCTCTGAGACTGACCCCTCTCCATCAGCCACAAACTTAGCGGCTCCTCTTTCACCACCGAGTCCTTACCCGGACCCCCGGGCGCCTTGTCATCTCACCCACCAATGGAGACTGTACCTAGGCAAACTCAACGCCCTGCTCCTTTCTGAACACAGGGGGCCTCTCTTCCCTCCCCTCCAACGCGCAGCTCTGACTCCCCCTCCAGGGGCCCCATCAGACGCCCCCGAGTCAAGGAGAGCGGCTCTGCCCACCCCCTGGCAAGCTGGACCCCAGCAGCACAGCTCAGAGCTGGGGGCAGATGGGGCAGGGGACGAGGGCACGGACAGGTCAGGCTGGAGGTGGCCCAGTTGTGGGCACCCGAAGCCCGGGCTCCCACCTTAAGTGCCAGCAGCAGGAGGAACGTTTCAACGCTGTAGAAACCACGATCCACAAAGTCTCCCATGAAGAGGTAGTTGGTCTCAGGGACGTCGCCACCCACCTGGCGGGGGGAGAAGATTCTGCCTGGTCCCAAAGTGTCCCCCACCGTGGCAGCCCGTTCGCCAGTCAAGCGGCGGCCCTTCTTTCAAAGGCCCACCTAACTGCAGGCCTCTCGCCCACACTCCACGCACCAAATTCAAAGCTGCCACTCTCAGTGAGAGGGGTCTTCCAGTTGGCCCCCAGGTTCTCTGTCCCACAGTCTCCCCACACTTACTCTGAACAGCTCCTTGAGGTCATAGAATTGCCCATGGATGTCGCCGCATACCTGGGAGGTGAGGACAGGGGGGTCAGAACTCACACAGTCTGAAAGCTCTGCTCCCAGGGACCAGCCTTCAAAACATGCCCTGCTTCAGGAGCTCCTTATCCCTTCCAGCCAAGTCTCTACTTTCCCGGGCCCAGAATCTACTCTCCTACCTGACTTCGCCAGGTCTAGAATCACACCCCATCCCACATGGAGTGCCCGCTATTCTGTGGGAAGGGCCAGAGCCAGGTTGTTCCAGCTAGACCCGTAGCTTCTGGAGGACCTGGCCCTCTGCTCTCCGTTCCCCTCAAAGAAACCAGAAGCAAGCTCCTAGTAACAGAGAACACCCAGGAGCACGCGGAGGAGAATCACTCACCATACTAAGAGGCCTCCTGCTCTGGCCAAGAGCATCCCCCCAACAAATCAAAAGTCCCTTCCCATAACATCCACTCTGTACAGCAAGGCTCCCTTGAAGATGGGAGAGCGAGCGGATACACGGGGCTGTCTGGGCTCTCTGGCATGAGGGCTAGGCCTCGGCCGCCCGTGAGATTAAGGGGAACGCACATGCGCCTCTGAGAGCGAGCAGGGCTCTGTAAGGACAGACGGTACTCACCGTGACTGGCGAGTCCACTCTCTGTACGTTGCTCTCCTCTACCAAGATCTCTCTGGAGACAGGAGAAGACCAGGGTCACCACAGCCAAGCCAGCCTGGCCCAATTCCTCAGCTTTTTGGAGGGGAGGACACGAAGTAGTCGTTGAACCTCTAGGGGGCAGGAGTGAGGTGTGCACGACCTCCAGGACGGGCTGGCTAGGCTTCCCCAAGGCCAACAGGCCAGAACCCAGACTTTTACTGCATTCAAAGCCCTTCCAAGGATTCAGTGGCCTTTCCAAGCCTTGACCTTCCCTGCTGCCTTCTTTCACACATCCAGGGCACATTCCGGAAAACAGACCTCCTCTCCACACAGAGCCCTCTGCTCACGCTGCTCCCTCAGCCTGGAGCGCTCTGAGACCGTGTCCCCCACTGAGCTTACAGTCCCTCCCTGCCCATCACCGAGGCTTTGCCCAGACTGTCCAAAAGCACCCAGTCCTCAGACACACCGTCAAAGTGACACGCGGGGCTTTCTCCTTAGAGGGAGTGACAACTTTGTTCTTTCACTTCTCCCTGCAGTGGAGCCTATTACTACTTGAGGGGATGTGACATAAAACCACTCGGTCAGTTACAGACAGGCCATGGAAGAGGTGCTGCGCTTCCAGATTTCGGCCTTGAGGCCAGCAGCAGTGACCGTTCCAGCACATGCTGAGCCCCAGGACCACGGGAGGAGCTTTGCATCGATGACACACTCGAAGAGCCAACCCCAAAGGCAGGCACTGTGACACCGCCCACTGCCTAGATGAATACACTGGCAACAGTCGCACGGGGGGACTTGAACCAGGAGGCCCAGCTCCGGGGCCTGGAGCCTTTATCAAGCTGCTCCGGTGTGGGAAGGCCCTGGGCACTCGCCTACCTCTTCCTGCCAGCCTCCTCCCACGAGACCCGGAGGAGAACCATGGATTTACCTATGCCCCTGAGGGTACTCTGACAAGGGCGCCTGGAGAGAAATAGTGCCCTCTTGGCTTTCTGGGAATGCGAGGAGGCCCTGGCAGGGGTCTGAGGGCCCAGCCGGCAACCAGGCCCTCCCACCGGGACAGCATCTCGTGTCCAACATCCTTCCACATCAACTGCTTGTGCTGACCTTCCCAGGTGACCCAGGAAAGTTCTTTTCATCCTCATCTGACAGAGAAATTGCAGCTTAGAGGGAAAAAAGGGCAGGATCAAGGTCACGAAGCTGGCGAGTGAAAGAAGTGCAACTCAGGCGCCCAATGTCCTAAGAATCTGTGCCAGCCTCACCCACAGATTCCAGGTCTAATGCCCCCCGACCTATGCTGGCAGGGCCCAGCACGGTCTGGGGACAAGGGCCAGCCTCCCACCCTAGCTCTGTCACTCACAGCACAACACCCAAACTTTCAGGGCTCACACCTGCCCACCTTTACTTCCGCAACAAATGCCACCTTTAGGAAGTGCCTGCTGAAGTCCCGGTCCCTGTCCCGACGTGGGCAGAATCCCATTGGAGCTCCATAATGACATCAAAGTCTTGGAGAGGTATAGTGACTTGGCCAGGGTCATATTGCTTATAGGTGACAAAGCTGGAATTCATACTGAAGACCACCTGATTCCAACCCTCCGGTCTAGGGCACCGGGGTGGCTCAGTCCGTTAAGTGTCTGCTTCGGCTCAGGTCATGATCTCAGGGTCCTGGGATCGAGCCCTGCATCGGGCTCCTTGCTCAGCAGGGAGTCTGCTTCTCCCTCTCCCCCAACTCACGCTCTCTGTCTGTCTCACTCTTTCAAATAAATAAACAAAACTTAAAAAAAAAAACAACCACCACCCCTCTGCTCTCTTACTATACTGATATAGAGATAGCATGGAGGCTAGCTTTCTAGATGCAAGCACTAGCTACCATCACCACCAAATCAATTCAGGCCCTCAGGGCACGATGAGTCTTACAGGAAAAAGAACGGTGCCAAGTAACAACTGGTTTAAGTTCCTAAAAATGCCACTCAAGACCAAGGGAACAGGGATGACTAAAAACACTTTGGGGCTGGTCCAGTCAGGGAAATTTCCTTTAGATGGCAAAACACAGGGAGTCACAGACAAGCACTTAAAACGAGGCCTTGCCTGTTCGTCAAACAGGCCTGGTCTGGCCGCTGTGGGTCTGTCTGAGGTAAAGCCAAGCAAGAGCCGAGAGCCGCCAGTTCAGAGGCCAGCTCTGCCACTTTCTCTCTGGGTGACCTCAGTCGAGTCACGAGGCCTCTAGGAGTCATGTTAAAGGGAGCAAATAGTTCCAACCTCACAAGATTGCTGTGGGGAAGACAGAAGTTGCTCGTCAGTACAAGGCCTCTTGTACGATAGTGGGCCTGTTGTTCCACAAACGTAGGGTCATTTTGCTGGCTCTTTCCCCGTAATCTCCAGCGTGGTGCAAGCCCCAAACGGTACCTCAGGGGAGGCAGGTAAGTGGTCTCCTCACTGATGCCCAAACATCTCAGAGCCTCCACTCGTGCTCTCAACCCACCGGGAATGTCCTTCCTCCCTGGCCCTGCTCCCATCCGCTATCCAAATTAGTTCCATCTTTCAAGGCCACCTTCTCTTAGAAGCCTTCCCCGGTGACGTCAGTCCTTATCGGGAATGCCCTCCCTACACAGTAGAACAGTAACACCTAAAAGTTGCTGAACGCTTACGTTGTACCAAGGTGCTATGCTAAGCTCGTCCCAAGAACCAACTTACTGGTTCTTCACCACCATCTTCTTAAATACTCATCATTCCCACTTGACAAATGAAGAAACCGTGCAGAGACCTCAAGATCACCAACGCAGCCAGTAAGTGGCGGCGCTCACATTCCAACAGAACCATCACATTCCAAAGCCGGAGCTCCCAACCACCACATCACCCTGCTTCCCACGGACCTCCCTTCATGTCAGGTTTCATTCTACTCTGGCTTATTTGCTACCACTTCACCCCGAACACGAGGCAATCAAACTCCACCATCTTGCATTAAGGCCTGAAAAGAGACAGGACAGGGAGCGCTGGCTTCAGCCTCCATCCTTTTCTTGCTGGTTGACTCTGAACGTAAAGAGTCCTCACCTGCAAAATGAGGACAATTCCACCTGCTTTTAGGGGTTGTTCTTAGTATTAAAAAAATTTTTATAAGCCACAGAGTCTTTAGCTTTCCTGCCTTGAAACTTTATTCTTGTGGACACTTCCTTTTATCATTTTATTCTTCAAGGCCTATCGCCAAAGTTCAATTCCTCCCCCGACAAGTAGGGCTGTTTCCCTGAGCTTCCTAAGTACTTTTTATAACTCTCTAACGCCACTGGAAACACATCACCTAATACTTTAAGTGTCTTTCTCCAGGTCTGTCTTTTCCCAACAGGCTGGTTGCTCCTCGAGGGAAGTGGCCCTATTCTGCTCCTCTCTGGGAAAGATTCCAGGATGAGCCAGGCCCCAAGTTCTCAGCTGGGTCTGCCCCAGGCCGGAACCCCGGGAGAGCGGGGACACCCGGCTCACCTGGCCTTAGCGCACAGGGCCTTGACTTCGCTCTCTTTGATGAGCTCGCAGCGCCGCAGTTGCTCGATCTGCCGGTCCAGGTCGCTGATCTCCGCCATGGCCCACCCCCCCGGCGCGGGTCAGAGCCGGGGCCGCCGCCCCCTCCGCACCGCACAGGGGTCTCCTGAGAAAGGCGAAGACGAGCCCATGGATCAGACTGTCCGTAGGGGGCGCCGGGGGTGGAGGTAGGGAGGCAACTCGATCCTGGAGCTGGCCCGGCCCCCCCCACCCCCGCCTCCCCTCACA
>NC_048227.1:16698544-16724647 GCF_002007445.2 Ailuropoda melanoleuca | reverse complement strand
CTCCCCTCACATCGGCCCCCGGACCCCCAAAGTCCCACGGCCCTGGCCGCTCCCCGCTAAATCCCGTCGAACCCCGCGGGCCCGCGCTCGGGACGGTGGCCTAGAGTGGTCTCGGACTATTACCGCCGCCGCGACTCCGGCTCCCGCTCCCGGGATCCCTGCCTTCCTCCTTCCCTTCGCTTTGGGCCGCCGCCACCGTCGCTTCTACTTCCGGCCCCGCCGCGGAAGCAAAGGGGGATCAGTTCCGCCGCGCGCCGGATGTGGCGTCATACACACCCTCCTCTTCCCGCGCCGCGCCCCTAACCCCACCTCTCGAGCCTAAGAATGGAAATGAGCGGAGGAACCGGATGTCGGCGGCTTGCGGGCAGGGGTGACCGCGGGCGGAGCGGGCCGCTGCTGGTCGGGCGGATGGACACTCAGTGCGCTGCCCGGAGCTCTCAGTGAGGGAAGCAAGCTGAGCTGCGGCCCCGCTTGTAACTTCGTTGCACTTTTTGATTTCTCTGTTTGCGTCGGCCTCCCGCGTTACAATCCCTGAGGGTCACCCTTGCAGCCCCAGTGCTTGGAACAAGGCCGGGCACAGTAGGCATACCTAAATACGTGTTCAATGGATGGAGGAATCCTGTCCAAATCTCCTTCCACAGCCCCGGGGAAATCTGCCAGAGAGGACCTCTGAAGTGAGGGGCAGAAAGGAAGCCACCTTGCTCACACCTAGCCTTCGCCCCAGAACAATCCCCTGACATCTCTCAGTTGCTTCCTATTGTCTGCAAGTTGCATTCCTTTCTTTAAGGAATCCCTTCTAGTTTCTCTTCCACCTATCACTTACACGCTCTGGAATTCACTGTTATTATAAAAGGTCAAAAGCCCCAAATTGACATTTGAGATGACTGGTCTGAGAGCATACTTTGTGGTGTCTGAGGCTTTGCACAGGCTGCTCCCTTCTGAAAAGTCCTTTTTGCTATCTTCCGTTGACCTTAAGTTTTTATTTGCTTTACCTGACTTGGTTTCACAGGTAATTGAGTGAGGCTAGCACAGAAGTGAGGCCAAAGTTTAGAGGAGCACTAAGAGTGGGTTTGGTGTTGTATGTAGGCAACATGCAAATGTGCATTGAAGGAAAGGACCAAGTCCTTAAGCTCCTATTAGGTCCTAGTAAGTCAGTTCTATGAGCATCCCTATAGGGATTCAGTTAAGTCCAGAGAGACCACAAAAGTCAAGGTTATTTTTTTTCTCTAGAGGGACGCTCAGACGGGAAAGGGCCCATATCAGGAAATTCAGGAAATGGCAAGAGTCACGAGCTCCCTGGTTATGACCAGGACCTAATTTGTCAGCTCTGAAGACCTGATGCAGTTACTGCTACCCCCAGCCTGGGTAACCAGGGAAGGGTTCAGGGCATGGCACAGGGGGTTAAGGGCAGGGCCTTTGTTCTGGCTTCCTGGAATACAGCAGCTATGTTGGCTCAGGGCTTAACCTGGAACCCGAGCCCCAGTTGTTTGTGTTGCTGAGGTCGATGTTGGAAAGGGATTCCAGGTTTGTCAAGGGCTTTCCCAGCCCAAAGAAGATTAATTAAGAAGCTAGCTCTAATCCCATCTCCTTAAGATGGGAAAACAGAGCAGCTCAACAGTGTAGATGAAGGACATACGTATTAACAATCTTGTCTTCATCAAGAAAGTGCCACCTCAAGCAGTACGGCCTTAAGCGTGAGCACCTACTCATACAGATCACTTGTGTCACCAGGCTCATAGCACCCAGGAAATGTTGGCTTTTTGTCAGCAACTGTTTTTGTCAGAGGGGGCTTCTGCACCTGTAAATTCTGGGTCTAAAAGTGAGGCTGAGCTAACGGTTATACACGTAGTCCCCAACTGTGAGCCTTAACGGGTGCTGCGGGCAAAAGGGGGAGGAGCCCTCGATGGTGGGAAGAAAATTTCACAAGCCCACTTCTTGAAGCCCTGGGCAAGCGTAAAACGGAGCAGGAAGGTCCTCTCCCAACCCATTTGATTTTTTCCTGCCTCGCAAGGAAAAACAGAAAACAGGGACTGTTCCAGGCTCTGCCACCTCCCCTGGCCCTCCCCTGGCCTGAACACCAGACACGAACAGCAGACTCCCCCTTAAATAGTTGTTTATTGGCAGTGGGCTGGAAAGAGCAATGGAGTTAGCATATACAGACAACACCACACGCCAATGTCACTTGGGAGGCGAAAAGTGATGGGAAAGAGCAGCCTGGAGCCCCGGTGAGGCCCCCCTCTTCAAGAGTGAATGTGGGAGGGAGCGAGGGCTGGAGTGTTGAGGGGGCAGCCTTAGAACACCTCCGCTTAGTAGGCATGGTTAGAGATGAAGAGGGACTCGCTGGCTGCAGCCCCGGCCTGACCACTCGGGGTGTACTTTCCTTGGCAGGCGAGGCTGTTGGCCTAAGAGGGGAGAGGAGCCAGAGTGAGGTCTCATCAGAATTCCACCCACCCCGGCACCCTGCCCACCTCCCCCCAGTCCCATCCTTACCAGGGCTCGCTTGACATACTCCTCCTGGGCAGCCTTCAGGTTCTCCTTCTTCCCACCCCAGGCCTTCAGGGCAGAAGCCTGCAGGGCTCGGCCATAGGAGAAGGTCAGGGCCCACGGCTTCAGCAGGGGACACTTGTTGATGGCGTTGAGGTTGATGGATGCCTCCTCCTCACTCTGGCCTCCAGACAGGAAGGTGATCCCTGTAGAACAAGGGGGTGAAGTGGGGTAAATGGTTGTAGGCGAAGAGCTGGGCACTGGTAGAAGCCGCTAGAAACCAACCTAAAAATCTGACCAAATGGGCTGAAGGATTGTGGGTACAGTTCATCTACCTCCCAGAGGTCAAGATGAGGATGTGGGTCTCACCAGTGACAGCGGGGGGCACTGTGCGTCGCAGTGCTGTGACAGTTGCCATGGCAATCTCCTCATGAGAGTACTTGTGGGTGCAGGCGTGGCCTGGGGTCACCATGTTGGGCTTCAGCAAAGTGCCTTCCAGGTAGATGTGGTGGTCACTCAGAGCCTTGTAGACGGCAGCCAGCACCTAGAGCAGAGCAGGGCCAAAATGGATTGGGGTGGAGCTGGGGGCAAGGTGGGGACAGGGGTCAGCCCCAAGGCCCTTGCCCCAGGCAGGCACCTTACCTTCTCGGTTACATACTGACAGCGCTTCAAGTCATGGTCCCCATCAGGGAGGATCTCAGGCTCCACGATGGGCACAATGCCATTCTGTGGGGTGGGGGACGGGGCAGCCGTGAGGCCTCCTAACCTGGAGCCCACCTACAGCTGTCCACAGCCATCAGCCAAGATCTTCTCTCCATAACGACAGAGATTCATGGCTTCACAGCCGTCAGCGAACTGCAGGAGACACGCATCTCCTCCGAGCCACCCACACAATCCCTATTCTGCCCCTCTGCTCAAAGAGCCCACAAGTATCCTCCACGGGCCCCAGCCTGACGCTTGGTGCGGCTCCAGAACTGTTGCCTTGGGCAAGGGGATGATATGTATCCTGACAGATGGGTGGCAGGCTAGCAGACACTCTGGAACCAAAAGAGGTGGGAGGTGGCCTGTTAGGGACCCGCAGGCCCACCTGCTGGCAGATGCTGGCGTAGCGGGCCAGAACGTTGGCATTTTCCATGATGGCAAGGGCTGAGGGGGTGTGTTCCCCAATCTTCAGCACACAGCGCCACTTGGCAAAGTCAGCTCCGTCCTTCTTGTACTGGGCACAGCGCTCAGACAGCCCATCCAGCCCTGGGGGGGGAACAGAGGACTCAGAGCACGGCAGAGGAGGGGGCAGCTGGCACCCAGACGGGTAGCGGCCTGGAATGGGTTTGTCTGGAGTGTGGGGAGCAGAGCAGTTCTCACCTTGGGTGGTGGTCTCGCCATTTGTTCCTGCCAGGGGCACCACACCCTTGTCCACCTGTTGCGGGAAGGTGGGAAACAATGTAAGACGGGGGAAGCGACCTCGAGTACTCCACTCTGCCCTCAACTTTCCTTACTCTCTCAACTGGTATCTCGCTTTGCAAATGTCTTCACGCAGTTACACTACCTGATCGCGGGAGGGAAACTACATGGGAATGTGATCGGACAGAGCCTGGGTTCCCTACCTCTCCTGCTCCATACCAGCAGGTCTAGCACTTATTAACTCAGTGAGCTGCACGCTTCACTGCCTTGAGCTTCTGGGTTTTTGTCTGTATGACGAAGGGAATACCGTGCTCTGAGAATTACAAGGATTAAAAGTGCCAAGCAGGGGCGCCCGGCTGGCTCAGTCGCTTGAGCCTGTGACTCTTGATCTCAAGGTCGGTTTTGAGTGCAAGCCCCACGTTGGATATATCTTAAAAATAAGATGATTAAAAAAAAAAAGCCACGCAGGTCCCAAAAACTTCTAGCTTTTGTCAAATATGCTTTGGAGGTGATCTGGGTGATTCCACCCAAGTCTCCAGACTCCCAACCCAATGCCCACCCCCAGCGTACAACTCTGGCCTTCTTTCCATGAGATCTATCTCACCTCTCGCATCCTGAGACCTTGCCTCTCACCTTGATGCCCACAACACCGCCCTTGGATTTGATAACTTGGGGGAAGGGACGCCCATCATCTGTCTTCTGGTAGAGTGTCTCGTGGAAGAGGATGACGCCCCCAATGCAGGGGTTCACGCGGTCGTCGGCGGTGAGCAGCAGCTGGCGGTAGAAACGCCTGTTCTCCTCGGTGTTCTCGGTGCCAATGGACTGTAGCCGCTTGGCGATGCTCCCTGGAAGGGGGCAGCATATGGAAATAAGGGGATCAGCCGGTCATCCTCGGCCCTAGGCTCTCCTCCTCCTGTGTCCTGCCCATACCAGTGGACTCATCTGCAGCCAGGATGCCCTTGCCCGGGGCCACGATGCGGTGAGCGATGTCAGAAAGCTCCTTCTTCTGCTCCGGGGTCAGCGCTGGGTACTGGTAGGGCATGGTGCCGGTCAGTTCCTGGGCAAAGGAGGCAGATAGGGGAGGACTGGTTAGCTGGGTCTCATTGTGGTTTCCCGACCAGCAGGGCCCCTTGCCTGGAGGTCGGGACAAAAGTTCCCTACCTCTCCTGCTCCATACCAGCAGGTCTCAAGCCACTTCCAGTCCCCAGCCCTCCCCTACGCCCAACTTCCCTATACTAGGCCTGCTTCCTGTACCTTTCCTAACTCTGCCTGTTGCTGGGTGTTTCCCAGCTGTGGGTGGGGTTGCATATTGACATCTGGGGCAATGCAATAGGCCAGAGCCATGGACAGACGGGTCATGTAGAAGCCGGACCCTTCTGGCTTGCGTTCTGCCATGGGGTCACCTTGCCTAGAAGCAGAACCAAACCCGAGTATTTTAGAATTTAGAGGGGATACGTAGGCAAAGGGCCCAACCCAAGGACCCAGAGAAAGGAAAAGTTCTGTGCTTCAAGTCCCACAGCACAAGGGCCAGAGCTGAGATCAGAACCCAGATCTTCTGACTGCCAGGGCCTTCCAATCCACCCAAGACCCCAGGGTTGGCCCAGGCGCCAAAGCCTCAAGGACACCCCAAGGTCAAGCTTCTCCCCCCAGGGTTGGGGGAAGGCGTTAGGAAAAGAAAAAAGGTGTTAGAAGAAAGGGCAGGCGGGTAATCAGAAGTCCAGGAAAGGGCAGCAGAGGAAGCCCAGCGGGGGGGGTGGGGTGGCGGAAAGGGGTAAGGTTTGCCAATCTCACTGCTCACACAGGGTGAGAGAACTGTAGCGAGGCAAGCGCCCCACCCCTTCCCACGAAAATGCTCCTGTCTGCTCGCACGGCTGCAGCTGTTCCAGGCTCACAATCAAGGTCACCCAATAAGGAAAGACACGTTAAGCGTTAACTGGGCATCAGGTGCCTCCAAGGGGTTTCCCCTCCTCGCCAGGGGCGCCCACATCCCAGGACAGGGCCCAACCACACTTTCGGGAACCCTGAGGCAGTGTATGAGCTGGCCCCCACCCCTCGCTGCCTCTTAGGACCCCCGCCGAGGCAAAGGGGCCATAATGCTTTGCATCTGGGGTCCCAGCAAGAAAAGCAGAGAGAGAGAATGGCCCTTCATCTCGTCCCGCTTCCTCCCCCGCCATGACTCAGCGCGCGGAGCCGCTGCGTTGCGCAGCAAACCGAGGGGGCTCGAGAAGGTTGCGGAGTCCGGGCTGGGAGCAGAGGTGTGGGTGGTAGTGGGGCGGGGGAGATGCTGGGACCGGGGTTGGGGGGGAGGGGGGCTCCGACTGCCGATGGCCCCCGGAATCCTTCTCCACGGTGTCTGACCTTCTCACATGGCGAGGGGTGCTCACCTGGCACGCGAGGGGGCAGATTTGCGGGGTGCGGCGGTGGAGGACGGCGGGCCGGCGAGCAGACTGAGGGAGCGAACGCGGCAGTCGTCACCAGGACCCTGGTTCTGCGGCGCGTTCCAGGAAGAACGCAGCCTATTCAGCTCTCGAGGGGGCAGCGCAGGGGCCGGGCAGCAGGGAGGTGGCGCCGGGCTTTATAAAGGTACCGCGCCAACCTCCGCCGGGTTTTTTTCCCTTGAAGGGGGCCGGAGGCGCCCCGGCGTCCAATTGCAGGCGAGGAACGGTGGAGAGCCCGCCCCCGAAAGGCGAAGCCCGGAGGCGGCGCTTGGGCGGGGACAACGCGGCGAGAACACGATCCCTCCCCCGGCCCCCTAGGACGTGACTCGGGCCACATCCCGCGGGTCGCCGGGGCCCTCCCCTCCCTCTCTCTTTTCCCCCCAGTTGGCGCGTTCTGGGGCGCCGTGACTCAGCCGATTTGGGGCACCGGAGGAGATGGGGAGGGGGGAAACGGGCGCAAGAGCCTGAAAAGAGGGAGGCTCAGCCTCCCCGCCCAGGCCCAGCGCGGCGGCCCGGGGCAGCCCCAGCTTCCGGCCTGCGCTGACGGCCGCGTGTGTCATGCCGTGGCGGGCCCGGAGGTCGGGCGTCTACCGGCCTGCGAACCTGCCGGCTCGGGGGCGCGGGGCCACCCCTCCCCGGGCCACCAGCCCACGCGGAAGAGCGGCTGCCCCGGGAGGAGCACGAGAGGGCGGCGGGGCAGCGGTTCCGGACGGCCCGCCCGTGCGGGTGTCGGCGCCCGGGCCGCGCCCGTCCCGTTCGGGGCCCGGAGGGCCAGCCTCGCCGCGCGTGCGCAAGCGCTCTCCGCCCCTCCGCCCGCCGCCGGCGCGGACCGGCCTGCAGCGGCCACCGTCCACCCCAGCGAGTCTGGGGATGCGGCGCCGGAGTCCTCGCGAAAACGTCTCCCTGGGCCGTGACTTGCCCCTCTAAGTCCAATTTTCCCCTAGGTGCCCAGCCCCTAAATACATTCCGAGCCCCTCATCCTACCGGCCAGGCCTCCTCTCCTCATCCGGACCCCTTAGGCCCCACTCCACCCCTGCTGCGTCCCGCTGGCGCTCACCTGCGAGGGGGCAGAAAGAGCGGGCAGAGCCTGGTCAGCAGCGAGTGAGCCAGGCCGCTCCCGGGCTGGGTTATAAGGCAGCTCCTGCCCTCCCCCCAGCCCATGTCCCCAACCTTCTCCGGTGACCCCTGCCCTTTCCTTGCCACGGATCCCCTGGCAGGGACCTATATTTAGGGAAACCTGAAGCCCCTGACATTAATGCCAGCATGGGGCCTTAAGTGAGGGAAGGGGGAGGAAGCCCTGGGCCTGCCCTAGTTGGGGGGCGGGGCGGGCCCTGCCCACTCACCGGTACTTCAGAGGAAATTTCCTTGGAAATCCAGCCCGAGGCCCTCAAAGGTTGTTAAGAGAAATCAGTCTTTGCACAGGAATCTGTGGGGAGGGAGAAGAGGAAAGGAGACTGGGATCTGTGGCTCTCCTTGCCTCCTCTCTTCTCCCTCCCTGCCGGGCCCTGATGGTGGTTCTTGTGATTCTGAGAGACCATTCCTTTGGCGGGAGAGCAGATGCAGGCACGACACTCACCTGAAGATAACCAAGATTCCGTAGACAAGGTGTGGCTGGGGTACCCCTATATCCTGATACTCAAGGCTCAGGTTTGACCCATGAGGAGCTCTGTGGCCAGCAGTGTCTCCCACTCTCACCTTCGATTATAATAGTTTATGTGGAGAGGCGGGCAGGGTCACCTGCCAGAGCGCTAGCCCCTCTCCCTCCTGGCCCTCCTAAAGGGCTGCAGTCCAAATGGCCAAGGGCTCTCTGAGTCCTGCTCTGCAGGGAGCCAGGCTCTCCAGGGCTGGTTCAGAGGCTGAAGAGCTAGGCAGGCCATTTGTGGTTCCAGTGGCCTGGAGAAAGGTGCCTGGAGGCAGGTCAGGAAATGAGGCATGTGGGCCCTGGCGGCTGGCCACTCCCCAAGGGGCAAGGACTCTGGGTCCTCATCGGAGCTTGATCTCAAAGCAGAGACAGTTGAGGCTCTGGCAGTCAGGAAGTTGGCACGCGCAGGCACAGTCACAAAGTGGGCAGCAGCGGGGGCAGCGAGGGGCCCAATCCTGAGGGAGAGGAGAGAGGGGTGAGGGAGGCGGGCAGGAGGAAGGGTGACCAGTCCCCTAAGCTCTTTCCCTCTCAGGGGAGAAGGGAACAGAGAGGCCTGGGAGGCCCCATTTGCCCAGTGGAACTGAGGGCACCATCTACCATTCCTGGGAACAAATCATTTCCCTGTGCTGTTGAGAAATCAGCAAGGAGGCAGTGTTCCAAACAACTGAGTTCAGGAGCTGGAAGAAATTATTCAGGGCGTTCTTCCCTTCTTCCCATTTTATAGGCAAGGAGGCTGAGAGATCAAGTAGCCCTGTTCCATTAAGTCCCCACGTTCAGCTCGAAGTTGGTTCTATCTCGTGGCCTCATTCATTTCTAAGTGAGGAGACAAGGGAGAACACACCACAGTTTCTGTCCATGATGAAAAGAACTTAGTTCTGTGGATTTCTTCCTTGGCACGAGACCAAACTATAGGACCTCCTTCATCATTTCTGAGCATCTGCTCCCTGAAAGGCAGACTGTATTCATGAATTATTCTGAAAAACCTCAGTTGTCTTTGAAAATGGTAATTGGCAGATTTTTTTTTTTAATGTTTTTAAGTCACCTCTCTTTTATCAGAACCTTGCGCAGGGGGTGTCTGTATTTACGAAAGAGGAAATAGAGCCTCAGAGAGGGAGAGCCCCCTTGACCCCACTGCCTCCCAGGGCTAGGAATATCAGCTTCTTTCTGGGTCTGTGGGGACAGGGACATGTCACCATTGAGCTAGCATGAGGACTCGGCCTCGGCCTCGGCAGGTACGCGTGATACAAACGAATGTTGAACGAGTGGATGAATCGAACCATTTCCCCCCGCTTTGGGCAAAGAAAGAAAGAAGAGGACTTTTCAGCTCCGGGGGCGGGGGGGGAAGGGTTTGTCTCTTGGGGAATAGGACAGGATGTCCTTCGTGACAAGAAGGGAGAACCGGTCTATTTCAGCCTACCTCTCTCCTGCCCGGTGACAGGAGTGATCTGCGACGCATGGACTGGAGTCAGGCCGAGTGGCTGGAGTGGGACACACCCAGGATGTGCCAGGAGATTCGCTCCTTGAGGCCTGGGGCAGAGCTGACAGTCACAGTTGCACAGCTCAATCAGCTACCCGGCCAAGCCAGGAATAGGGGAATGACCTTTGAAACAGCTGAGGTTTGGGGGTGCGGTGTCAGATGACCGGTGAGATCAGATAACACTAGGGGCTCCAGTGAGGGAAGGGGATCTGCTGGCTGCAGGGACAGGGGTCTGAACTGGGCTGGTGCTGCTGTCAGCAGAATTGTCTCTAGATGCTAGAAGCGTCATGGCCGAAGGGAGAGTGAAGCGGTTTCCTTGTGTCTGACGAAGGGGTGGTTTGGGGCGTCCCTGGGGAGTCCTGGTTTGGGATGAAGTGGGCTCTGTGGGTTTTTGGAGGACCACAGTGTCATTCTGTGCGCAGCACTGGTGGCTGGGAGAGGCTCCGCCGCCCTCACCTCAGAGGATAGGGTATTAAAAGCATTTCTGGGCTCTGTCCACTGGAAGGGTTTAGAGCTAGTCATTAATAACTGTCTAATGGATTTCTCGACTCTCACAAGCAGCCATGTGGCTTCTGGAAGGAATCTGCTACTTGAGTACGTACACAAGAATGCCACGAGCCTGTTAACCCTTGTGTCTCTCTCTAGGCTCTGCAGCTTCTGCTCCGATTCCTTTCCCTGTGACTTTGGGACAGCCAGCCGTCTCTGGCGGTTAGAGCGCAGGCCCAGGTTTGGCTCACTCGTGCTTGGAGCCTCAGTTTGGTCATCTCGGAAACAAACAGAATGCCTGCTTCAAAGGCTCCCGGTGGGGAATCAGTGGAAGGAACTGGGCACGATGCCTAGTACATAGTGAGCACTCAAGAAAAGGCAGCGAGTCTTGCCACAGCTCTGCACGCCCCCCGCCCCGGCCAGACCTACTGGGCGTGGGGCCCGAATGCCTGGCTTTGTGTCTGTCTCATCCACAGTTCTGATCACACACACGGCTGAGGACCAACCATCGCGCTATGTGCCACTTCACTTCTCTTGCTCTAGCATGACTGCCTACTTCCTCCCCCCGTCCTTCGCTGCACTGGAAGCCCCATGTGAATTGGGACCCAGTCCAGCTTGTTTCACGGAGCCCCTAGGGCCTGGCACAGTGCCTCAACGATGACTACATAGATCTTTCGTAGGTGAAGGAATGGGGTGAACGAGTGAATGAGAGCCTTGCCACGTGCTTGGTGAAAGCAGCAGAGCAGGCAGGTGTCTCCCACAAAGAGGAAGAGAAACCTGGGTTTGTGTCCCGGCCTGGGCCTCAGGTAAGTCACTGCAACCTCTGGAAGCCTGTTTCTAACAGCTGTAAAGTAGGCAAGAGCTTTGCGTATTTGTGGTTGTTACTGTTACTACAAGGAAACTGAAGAACAGACACTTTACTGTACTTTGTGCAAAGACAGCTCAAGGACAGAACGATCCTGCCCTGCCCTGTGCCATTCTAGAATCCTTCCTTCCTGGCTCTGGCAGAAGCCGGGTAGATCAGGCCTTGAGGTCTCCAGGTCTGAAATTCCCTGCACCTCACTCCATTGTCACCCTGATGGAGGAGGAGAGGCCTGGACTGACAGAAGGGGCAAGGGGCAGCATACCCCGGACAGGGGGTCAGAAATCGCTTCATAACTGAGCATTTCCTCTAAAACAGGGAGTTTTTAGGACCCAGGGTCATCTTCTTTTTCCCCTTTGCCCCCTTAGCCTCAGTCCTGGGCTCCCTTTCCCAGCTACCCCTAGGAAAGCAGAAGCAGATTTTTTTGTAAGAGGAGAGCCCCTTGCCCCATAATTTCCTTCAACACTCAAAACCTCCCCCAGGAAATTTGACCAACGACAGTCAGCCCAAGTTATGAATTTGCTTGGACTTTTATCCTCCCTCTTTCCTCCTGGGGAAGGTCACCACTTCAAGGGCAAGAGCTTCGCTGTCTAAATCAGAGCCCAAAATAGGAAGGTGGTCGATTACATTTACCATCTTTCAACCCACAAAAGCAAAGATGGCCTGTCCTCCGGGAGCCAGGCATCTCCCCGAGGATTCTGTTTCGACACACAATGGAGCAATTCGCTGTGTAAGACTCTACCACGTAACATTGTAGAAGTGACCACCTCCCTCAGCCAGCGCCTCCCCCTGCAAAAGGAGGCTAGAAATACTTACCTGTCTACATCCACAGGCACAGAGGAGGTCAAGGCGTGATGCCAAATCAAAAAGAGTAGGTAGAAGGAGTATTTGTGGCATGACCCCATCCTGGCCAAATAATGGTAGGTAACACAGCAGTGATAGACTCTTAGTACATGAGGGGCACACACAAAACATAACGACTTTGGTTACAGAGCTGGCTTACGCGCCGACTGGTGCTTTCTACATATTTCTACACGCGCACTTTGTAATCAATGCTTTCCGTACTCAGAACCATGTATATCCAGGTTTTTAAAAATACCCAGCTCTCAGGGTTGTTGAGTAAATGATAATGTCAATAAAGCGGCACTCAAATCCTCAATAAAGGATCTGGGCGTCGTACTCAGCAGCAGCAGCTCTGTGCCACGTTGTTTTTTCTTTTAGAAAGCAAGCCAGTATGCCCTCCAGGTGACCCACCTGTCCCCAGCTGCCACCCTGCTTTCTTTTCTGCAAGTGGCTTTCAGCACCAGAAGGTATGTGATGTACTGTTCACGGCGTCTTTGGCTGTCTCCCACTGACCCAGTCCCCAGAACGGGGCCGGGCCCAGAGCAGGGGCTCAGCCTCCCATGTTGTTGTACACCACCAACGAAAGAATGCCCAGAGAGGGCCCAGGTCAGGGCTCAGGGGGTCAGGGCTGGGACGAGAACTCACAGCTTCGGTGGGCTGGGGGCAGCAGGCATCCAGGCAGTGGGCTGGGCTAGGCAGAGGGAAGTCGCAGGCTTCGGCACAGGTCCAGCAACAGTCCTGGGGCCTGGAGGCGCCTTGCTTCTTGCAGGGCGAGCTGCAGTCTGTGCAGCAGCCCTGGGCCTATGCGATGGAACGGGGCAGGATCTGGGCCAGGTGGTGGGGGGAAGTGGGGGGGACACGACACACAGGGATAGGTCCGGGGACTAAATGGCAAAGGACCTGCAGGTCAGGGCCTGCAGATGAGGGCACTACCTGACCACCTCCTCTTCCCCGGGGCCCACCCTTCGGCCTCCACCAGGCCCCTCACCAGCAGGCAGTGCCTAGCCAGCAGCACCGCGCCGAGCAGCAACAAATAGGTCCCCACAGCAATGAACACGATGGCAGGGATGGGGAGCAGCAGGGAAGGACTGCTGACGGGAGCCGGGGCTGGATTCCACGGACTAGAGGAGGCCTGGACAAGCACAGGAGGAAGGGGTGACAAGGAGGTGGGAGGGGCTGCGGGAACACAAAAATACCAGGAAGGGGGCGCCTGGGTGGCACAGCAGGGGCGCCTGGGTGGCACAGCAGTTAAGCGTCTGCCTTCGGCTCAGGGCGTGATCCCGGCGTTGTGGGATCGAGCCCCACATCAGGCTCCTCCGCTATGGGCCTGCTTCTTCCTCTCCCACTCCCCCTGCTTGTGTTCCCTGTCCCGCTGGCTGTCTCTATCTCTGTCAAATAAATAAATAAAATCTTTAAAAAAAAAAAAAATACCAGGAAGGACACCCGGAGGAGGTGGCCTGGATGAGGGAAGGAACAGCCACCAGATGGCGGGGAGAGAGTCATTAGGACTACACTATGCTGTTCCCCAAATGTGACTTTTCCCTCTCATCCCCATTTCAGGACCATCAGTACCCGTTGGTCATTCGAGAATTTTCCAAGACTTGTTGATCTTCCTCTCAGAATGCCTCTCCATACATATCTATTGTCTCTGAGTCCTCTGGACTACTTCACGATCCCTCAGGCCACGTTACTGGCCTGTCCCGCTGGCTGTCTCTATCTCTGTCAAATAAATAAATAAAATCTTTAAAAAAAAAAAAAATACCAGGAAGGACACCCGGAGGAGGTGGCCTGGATGAGGGAAGGAACAGCCACCAGATGGCGGGGAGAGAGTCATTAGGACTACACTATGCTGTTCCCCAAATGTGACTTTTCCCTCTCATCCCCATTTCAGGACCATCAGTACCCGTTGGTCATTCGAGAATTTTCCAAGACTTGTTGATCTTCCTCTCAGAATGCCTCTCCATACATATCTATTGTCTCTGAGTCCTCTGGACTACTTCACGATCCCTCAGGCCACGTTACTGGCCCCTAAATGTTTCCAGTCTGCAATTTTGCCCCTTTCCACACCAACTGTGTTGTGTATCCCACCCTTCCTTACAATCCATCAATGACTCCCACCGACTCAGTCCAAACCTCTTATCTCAGGGACAAAGTCCCAGTCTAGCCCTGCCTACTCCTCCCTCTTTCCTCCTCTATACTCCGGCCAGACTGAAGTCCTAGCAGCTTCCCAAACGCCTGTCTGTGCTCTCCCCCACCCGCGAGGCTCTGCCCAAGCTGTTCCCTTGGCCTGGGATGCCTTTCCTCCTGGGTGACTTGGCAAGCTTCTCATCTTGCCAGGAAGAGCGGGAATGTGCTCTCCGTGTGAAGTATACTCCGGGCACTCTCTTACAGCTCTGGTCCTGAGCTCGAAGGGTCTATGTTGGGTAAACACCCCCCTCTCCAGTCTGGGCTCAGGCTCCAAGGAGAGTTTAAGGCCCCGAGGGGGCCGCTCCAGAAAAGGGTAAGGGGCCTAGGACTCACGTCCATGGGTCAGGACGGCGCCAGTCAGTCCAGGAGCTGCAAAGGAGAGAAAGTCCTGGGTCTCAGAGTCTGAGAGGGGCCATTGGACTGGGGTGCCCACTCGCCCCCCCACCCAATTCCCGCTTGGAGAAACTGAGGCCGAACGATGGCTCCTGGTCCATCGGGGGTCCGGGGATTCGGGGCGGCGTCCCCCTCGCAGGCCCCAGCCTGACCCTGGCCACACCCCTGGCTGTCCACACACCCCGGCTCCCTCCAGTGACCTGACCCCATCACCTGCACCCTCGGGGCCGCGGGCAGTTCGCGGATTCCGCGCCACTCTCGTCCAATCGGCCGCGGCGGCTGCACCGCCCAGAAGCTCCCGCGGCCTCAGGCCGTTGCCATGGAGATCCGAGCGCCGCTCCTACGGCGGCCGCCGAGACCCAAATTCCTTCTCCCCGCCGCTCTTCCCCGGCTCGATCCTCGGAGGCCACCAGCCCCTCTTGGTCGCCGCCCGCCGGGTTTTCCCGCCATTCCTGAACGGAAAAGGCGATTTCCCGCTGCCACCTGCCCGGGTCGGGTCCTCATCCCGTGCTGGGTCCTGCGGCGCTGCAAAGGGGACACCGACCCCCCGGACTACACCACCAATGTGCTGTGTGGCTTTGGCCAAGTCCCTGAACCTCGCGGAATCCATTTCCTCCTCTGTAAAACAGGGAAACTCCTGCCTTACGGGGATGTTGTAAAAATCAAAGCTACTTGTCAGTTGTATAGCATTCTGCTTTTTTTTTTTTTTTCAACTTTACCCACTCATTTTTTATTGACAGTGCTCGAGTTTAAGACTTGGGTGGGTCTCCTCACCCTTCAGGTCACTGTCAAAGTGATTTCCTCCCACCCATCTCACAACTTCTCCTTTTTCTATTTTAAAAACCTCCAAAGGGCAAAGTCCAAATACTTCGCTGTCAACCTCATCCAGTCTGGGCCCCTCCTATCTTCCCTTTGTTCATCAACAGCAAATCTCATCTAGGCTCTGGGCTTCCCGCAGAGAAAAAGGCGGACAAATTTCCTGCCCTCCTGGGGCACACGTTGCACTAGGGGACCAGGATCAGATAATTTGTAAAGAAAAAAGTAAGACTGTTCCATCATTCTTCCAGTCTTCCACCATAGGATCTGTTCATGGTTCCTGAGCCAATGCAAAGGGTTCCACAGCTCCACACATTTGTAGATACTGTTCCCTCTGCCTAGAACACCCTTCCTGTTTCCCCCTGAAGAACTCTTTCATCTTTCAAGCCTCTGCTCAATTTTGCCTCAGGGAGGTCTCCCTGCCAACCTCAGGCAGAGGGGGCTGCTTTGGGCACCTTATTCGCATGCTTATTCCAGCAGTGATGACAAGGTGTTTGAATTCTTCCCTTTGGTGCCTGGCTCCCCGGTTAGACGGCAAGTGCCTGGGTCTGATTCATTCCCATAGCCCAAGCCCTGGCAGTTGGTGTGGTCTAGGGGGCTTCTAGTGAGTACTTACTGATCCTATGAACGAATCAAATCCAGCCATCCACCAATGAAAGGCTGTTATCGAGATGCCCTTGTCCCATGGCTCACAAGCCACTCAGACCTCCCACATGCATTCCTGCCGTTTGGCGTTCTACGCATACATGACTGGACTCCATACACTCACGTAAGCACAATGGGGCCTCAGACTTTATCTATGATTAGTGCATCCGGGCATGTTCCCCTGAAAGCAGTGATGTAAGAAAGAAAGTTAGGGTTCAAAGCCAACGGCCAAGAAAGAATTCTTGAGACATCTTTGGTGCAAAAAGGTGATTTTATTAAAGCACCGGGACAGGACTCGCAGGCAGAAAGAACTGCCATGGGGTCATGCAGAGTGTCCCATTATATACTTTCAAGTTGGGAGGGGGTTAGGGATAGAAGAAGTTTCTAAGGAATTTTGGAAGCAAGGTTTCCAGGACCCTGGGGGGGGGGCGGCTAGCTATTGTTGGGGAAAGGTCATTTATTACTGTCTAATAAAACTTCAGTCTTGAGACCCTTCAGATGTATATCGGTGGGCCCATATGCTTGGGGGATGATTGCCAACATGCATCTTGGGGAGTTTAGAGATAAAGGAAGTTTCCAAAATAATTTTTATACGTTAAAGTAGACTTACAGGGGCGCCTGGGTGGCACAGCGGTTAAGCGTCTGCCTTCGGCTCAGGGCGTGATCCCGGCGTTATGGGATCGAGCCCCCACATCAGGCTCCTCTGCTATGAGCCTGCTTCTTCCTCTCCCACTCNCCGGGGAGGTAGAGGGTGGGGTGGGCTAGGATTGTCTTTTGCCCTCAGCAAATGTCAACATCGAGGCAGTTGAGTCCCTAGAGGAATGTCACTCTGCCTGTTTCAAGGACTTGTCAGTGGGCTGTAGGTAGTAAGGAAATGAAATAATTGTTCTTCTGCCTTTGTTTCCCACATCAGCAGTACCACCATATACCTACTTTTGTCTATGTCCTCCACCCCCATGTACCTTGCCCCCACTACCGCCCCTGGGGATTTCTGCCACCACGAGGCAACCCCAGAAATCGCCAGGGTTTGTGTCCCTGGTCCCAAATCTCCCTTCTCACCTTCAACCACACAGACAGAGTCCCACTCTCCTCCTCTCCCACCCCACGACCTCCCAGAGGGAGCTTCAGACCCAGGAGACAGGAGGCTGGCTGTCCCCAATGTCACCATTGCTGATTCTAAGGCAGAGTCAGATTGCCTTCTTGGGGCTGTCTTCTTGTCTGCCCCATCTTCTTGCAGAATCCGGAGGCCCAAGATGAGGCCAGTTCCCACCCCTGCCCTGGGAAAGGCCTCAGGCGACACAGACTCCCTCGCTCTGTTCTGTTCCTGCCAACAGGGAGACGTCAGCCTTGGCAAGGCCTCTGGACACGTCCATGGCCTGCAGTGGTCAGATTCACTGCGGATGGTATTCTGTTCCTACCATGGGCTCATACATTATGCAGGATGGTGGACAGTGCACCGGGCCTGCTCTCTGCAAGACAAACCAATGGGATGGGTGATGTATGCACCCACTTTGCCAAGGCCACTTCTGCCCACATCACACCATTTGTTGGAGGCAGGGAGAAACCGATTTCGTGATAGCCAGGTAACCATAAGATCTCCCTCTCCCTAAAGTTCAGAACTGGAGATGTCAGATACGATCATGTGGAGTCTTGCACTGCCCCAGGAAGGAGAGAAAAAGATGATGTACTCTCAGTCCTCCTGCGTTGGGCGGGAGATCTGAGACCCACCAAACACCCAGGAGATGAGAGAAATTCGGCCCCACCTGCAGTCAGGCGTGGGAACGGAACCCAGCTGCTCTGAAGTTGATCTTAGACTTTCGGCCCCTCCTAATGGACATCTGACTATTGCCTCCCAGAGACTAAGAGGAGGTTATCAGCGTCCTGTTAGGAAAATGAAAGGCCTGTGCCCAGGTAGTTATGCCCAGGGAATAATAAGCCGAGGGGAGCAGAGCTAGAGCAAGCATCCATCAAGCCCTTTTCCCAGACTTTACCTTATTTAATCCTAACAGTAGACCTAAGTGGCATGAACCATTATTTCCATCTTATTTTAATTTTTATTTATTTGATTTGATTTATTTATTTGAGAGAGAGAATGGAGAGAGAGAGAGAAAGCAGGAGTTGGGGGTAGGGGCAAAGGGAGAAGGAGAAGCAGATTCCCTGCTCAGCAGGGAGCCTAACACAGGGCTCGATTCCAGAACCCTGGGATCATGACCAGAGCCAAAGGCAGATGGTTAACTGACGGAGCCACCCAGGTGCTCCCCCACCCTGCCTTATTTACATTTTGTAGATAGAAAAGAATCCTGACCCGGTTGAAAAAGAAGGTCAGGCAATGGATTCTAGTCGTGCCACTGGGCAAGTCAGCTGACCTCACTGAGCCTGAGTCTCACTTATCGGGAAAGTGGGGATCACCTAAGATCTGAGAGGATGCGTGATGATCGGAGGAAAGGTATGTAGAGTCCCCAGCATAGAACAAGGGCTCCCAAAAAAATAGGACAAGAACAACCTGGAATGCATATCCCAGTGAGAATTTACAAGGGGCCACATAGGAAGCATGCTTTACAACACATCTCATTCACTTATCCTAGCAGCCCAAGGGAGGGGTACGACTGCCCCCCCCCCCCCCGCCATCGTTTTAAGAGGTGATATAAAGCACTTGCACGAGTTCTCCTGGCTAGTTGAGTGACAGAGCTAGGATTTGAGCCCAGGCAAACGGAACTTTGTGTGTATACACCCGAGGCTCAGAGAGGTTCTGACACTTGACCAAGGCGTCACAGCCAATCTATGGGAGAAAAAAGGGCCTGGCCAGCCTCTTGCTTTTCTCACTCCACTCACCAGTTGTGCCCTTCAGCTTTTTCTACTGCACAGATAGAGGGTGGGACTGGACTTGCTTAGAACAGTGCCTAACCTGGGACAGGTACAATAAAAGTACTAAATAATAAATGCTCTGGCACGCTGGGCGGGACTCTCCCCAGAGCACGGGTAGGGGGAATTGGACCCTTCCCTGGGTATCATGTGGGAAACAGGCCACTTTTGGCTGCTTATTCTTTACTTATTCACAGCCTTCGGTGATATCACACCTGCACGCCTCCCAGGGCCGGTGCTGCACAGCACAGAGGCAAAGGGGATGCACGAGACACCATTTGGAAACAGGAGCCTGGAGTAGCAGGAAACGGTAAACTCCAGGCCCCGCGTGAATTGTGTGACAGGTGTGTGAGCACCGCGTGGGGGTGAGAGACTCCCTTGGGGAGCCAGGCTGGGGTGGGAAAGCGGCTGGAGTCCTTGGAGCCTGGATGGGCACCTAGGGAGCGCCCCCAATGACACCCCTCTCCATGGGCGCAGTCCTAAGGGCTGCACCCCCCTGCCCCCCAAAACTGGCTCCGTCTCCCTTCCTCCTGCGGGGAGTTCAGGCACCCCTAGGATGCCTGGACGAGGGATCAGGGTGTGTGGAATGCGACCGGTCTTGGGTTTATTTTACACGCTACACGAGTAAAAATCAGGCGCACGCACGAAAGCTATTCTCTTTCCAGTTCCTCTTCAACACTTCTGATTATTCCAGGAGCCTGTCTCATTTTGCTGCCAGAAGCCCTTTAACACCTCTCTATCCACGCTTATCTTGCCATGTCTCGTCTATAACAAAGAGAGTGCAGGCCTCCAGCTCAGAATTCCGAGCAGGTGAAAGTATCTAGGTACAAGGTTAGAACACTTTATTTTTTCCATTGTATTTATTTTTTTGTTACCTTCTATCTACAGCAAGTGATACTGGTTTTCTATTTTCGGTAGTGATAAAGAGTTTCCTTTTAAAGTACATGGTTAAGAATGGGTACTCTGCCAATCGGACTACTAGGTTCAAATCCCAGCTATGCCACTTAACTGCCTGTGTGACCTTGAGCAAATCACACCACCTCTCTGTGCCTCGATTCCCTCCTCTGTAAAGGGAAAGTAATAATGGCATCTCCTTCTTAGGTTATTGTGACAACCCATTAGTTAGTATATGTGTAGGGCACGGATTGGTGCCTGACATCCAGTATGTGCTTTATCGATGTTTGCTGTTGTTAGGTCAAATAGGGCAAAAACAAACAGACACACAAAATCCCGAGGTTTAGAGAAAATCTCTTTGGACCAGTCCCACCATTTTCCATGTCAGAAAGTACAGTTTTGAAGAAGATAATTAAGTAACTGAGCTAGGATCTCTGTAGGTCCCTGGATCCCCGATCCATTTACCAGCCACTTCAATCTTCAGTAATTAATGTAACCTCTCGCTGCACGGATCTGTGGAATGGGACTTTCGCTGGATGTGGAGGTGGTATGTGTAAAAGTGGCAGTATGGTGACTCCAGTGCATTTCGACGCGGCTAATATCGCCCCCAAGGGGACAGAAATAGGTTCTTGGTGGCAAAAACAAAACAAAACAAAACAAGACAAAAAAACAAAAAAACCAAACCAAACCAAAAAAACCTCTTTTTAGTATCCTAAGCACAGATATACAGTAGACCTGTGTTATCAAAATTTCATGATGAGTGGTGATTAGGAGACAAATTGTCTAAAAAAGGCTGCTTAGGGGAGAATCATGAAAAAAAAGAAGTTGAGTGCTGTAAACCAAATTTTTCCAACTTGAGTTGTTACCCACAGTGGGTTATGCAGTCAGTGGAAGGGGTCCTGATTAGACAGATGGTGAGGGGAGGATGGTGGGGAGAATGGCCACTCATTAGGCAACTAAAGGCTTCATCTTTCTTTTTTTTTTTTTTAAGATTTTATTTATTTATTTGACAGAGAGACAGCCAGCGAGACAGGGAACACAAACAGGGGGAGTGGGAGAGGAAGAAGCAGGCTCCCAGCAGAGGAGCCCGATGTGGGGCTCGAATCCCAGGACCCTGGGATCACCCTGAGCCAAAGGCAGACGCTTAACGACTGTGCCACCCAGGCGCCCCTAAAGGCTTCATGTTTAACGGTCTTATCTTGTGCGGCGTCTGGGTGGCTCAGTCAAGTGTCTGCCTTTGGCTCAGGTCATGATCCCAGGGTCCTGGGGTCAGGCTCCCTGCTCAGTGGGAAGTCTCCTCCCTCTCCCTCTGTCCCTCTGCCCTGCTCATGTGCTCTCTCACACTCTCAAATAAATACATAAAATCTTAAAAAAAAAATCTTACCTTGCTTTGGGTTTAACCTTTAATTTGATGTTCAGAGTCCTACCCAGAGGGGGAAAATGGAGCAGCTAAACAAGCAAGAGCCATTCACAGAGATAAGCTCTGAAATTGTGACTGATGTCTACACTGTATTAAAATGATATCTTTATTTTTTAACCTTGCAGTTCCTTTAGGAAAATGAGTTTATGGGTTTTCTATATCTGCTTAACATTATAGAGACCGGGGGCGCCTGGGTGGCACAGCGGTTAAGCGTCTGCCTTCAGCTCAGGGCGTGATCCTGGCATTATGGGATCGAGCCCCCACATCAGGCTCCTCCGCTATGAGCCTGCTTCTTCCTCTCCCACTCCCCCTGCTTGTGTTCCCTCTCTCGCTGGCTGTCTCTATCTCTGTCAAATAAATAAATAAAATCTTTAAAAAAAAAAAAAACATTATAGAGACCAGTGCAGTCAGAAAATAGGATTTTAAAAATCCTACCTTGTTCACTTCCTGTGTAACCTCGGACAAGGTACCAAACCTCTCTGTGCTTCTGTTTTCCCATCTCTGTAAAACAGGCAAAATAATAACCCGCAAAGCTGTTCCTCCGTTAATGAGGAAATGAGTTGATATTTTTAAGCACTCAGACCAGAGTCTGGCCCATAGCAAATGCTCCATAAGCGGCGTTTAATGACCTGGAATTATTATTATACCAGCTTCACGGATGAAGAATTGAGGTCCACAGAGATTGGCCCACCATCATTCAGAGCCTAAATTTGTTTAGCATTTTAAAAATTAATTCGAGCTTAATTTAAATAAAGTGCACACATTTTAAGGGTACGCCTTGGGCACGCTTACCTATGTGTGCACTCGTGAAGGGCATTCCCAACACCTCAGAAGGCTCGCTGGGGTCTCCCCTCAGTCAATACCTCCCCCACCCCAAGTTGAGCGCTATTCTGAATCTTCACCGAAGACATTCTGCCTGTTTTGAACTTCATCCAAATGGAGCCATACAGTCAGCTTCTTTTATTATCCGCAGTCTGAATTTGAAGCCCAGATGGTCCCACCCTAGAAATTGCCATCTTAACTATTATCCTATATTGTACCGCCTTTTAAAGCCACGACTCCTTAGGGTGTTCTTATTCTCCCCCTCCTTCCTTTTCCTGACTCCTTTTTCAGCTCTGCCCGAAACAAAGGTGTCCATCAAGCCATCGACGAATTCTAATTGGTTAGTTCTGCGTTAGCAGCCCCGCACAGTCCCGCCCCGCCAGAGGGGGGCCCTCTGCCAGGATGCATACGATAGGGCACATGTGTCAAGAGGTGGGCCAATGGGAGGAGAGCGTGCTCTAAACCGTCCACCCGTCCACCAATGGGAGCGTGGTGTTCCCGCCCTCTTCAACTGCCCCTGCTGCCTCAGCCTCGTGCCCTTGCAGTTTGACACCTTTCTTGTGTCCTAGAAGGAGGGCCCCTCGAAGCTGTCTAGGAGATGCAGGATGGGGGGCCCCAACTCCTTGCACCCTCCCTGGGCCTCCTGTACCCCTCCCCTCCCTGCGGTGGATGGGAGGGGAGACTTTTCCAGACAAAAATAACATATATGTAAATATGTATGTTTTCAGGGGTTCTGTTGTTTCTTGGGTTTTTTTCTCTGTTACTGGGATAATGCCCTGGTTTTTCTTTTTAAAAAAGTATTATTTTTAAATTTCAAATATCTTTACAATTTGAACACCCTCTTTCATTTTTCTGAGTTCTGGGTGCTGATGAGAATCACCAGCTTCCCTATGTAGCCTCCACCTTGCCCCTCAGAGGTGAGAACCTAGGAGAAGGGAGAGGGGACTGAAAGAGCTTGGGGGCAGGCAGAGAACGAGATGGGTTGGAGATCATAAGAAGGAGTAGGCACATCCTTAGGGTTGAAGGACGAAGAGAAGAAATTTTAAGGTGTGATATGGATTGGGAGGTGTGGACCAGCTCCAGGGATTACAGGGGAAATGAATAAAATGCTTGGAATGGGTTGATTAAAAAAAAAAAAAGTAGGATGCCCAACTGTCCTGGAGGAGGGATATTTAAAGTGCAATAAAGATCCCAAAGTGGGGCACCTGGGTGGCTCAGTTGCTTAAGCACCTGCCTTGGATTGAGGTCATGATCTCCCAGTCCTGGGGTCCTGGGATTGAGCCCCACCTTGGGCTTCCTGCTCAGTGGGGAGTCTGCTTCTCTCTCTCCCTCTGCTCCACCCCCCCACCCGCTCATGCTTTCTCTGTCCTTTTCAAATAAATAAAATCTTTTTTTAAAAAAGATTTTATTTATTTATTCGACAGAGAGAGAGACAGCCAGCGAGAGAGGGAACACAAGCAGGGGGAGTGGGAGAGGAAGAAGCAGGCTCATAGCGGAGGAGCCTGATGTGGGTCGATCCCACAACGCCGGGATCACGCCCTGAGCCGAAGGCAGACGCCTAACCGCTGTGCCACCCAGGCGCCCCTCAAATAAATAAAATCTTAAAAAAAAAAATCCCAAAGAGATTAGGGAAGACCAATGCCCCATGGGTTACAGTTAGATGGATCCCATGGGCCGTTGAGTTATCAGGGTGAAGGGAGTCTCCAGGGCTAAGGGACACTGTGGGTTCTCATGCTCATCTTTTCTCACCTTCTCTACCCCAGACAGGCATGACCCTGCTCTTTGTACTGGGCTGCATTTTCTTCCCACTGAGCTTCACTGCCCTCTGCTGGGGCCTGCAGAACCACCCCACCCTGCGGATGGAGAGACCAGAGGCTGTTTTGGTGGCGTCCAAGTAAGAGGACAGGGTGAGGGCGTCCTTCCTGGGCCAGGGCTGGTGGAGCTGATCTCCCGCTTTCAGGAAGAGTTAGTGGTGACAGCAGGAGCAGTGTGTGTGTGTGAGTGAGTGTGTGTGTGTGTGTGTGTGTGAGTGCGTGTGCCAGGGGTAGATTAAGACTCAAAAGAAAATGGCTAGGGGATCTTTTGCAAGTTATTTAACCTCTCTGAACTTCAGACCCCCCCCAACTTGTAAATGGGTGTACTAAGAACACCCACCTTCCAATCTTCATGGAGACCTTGTGCGAGGATAGGTGAATTCATGTCTGTGAAATAGGGGTGGCCAACTCCTGCAAGGAACAAGCCTGTAGGCTCTGTGGGGATGACTGGTGAGCTGGAGGACTCAACATTCAGCCCACCGAATGAAGCAGCAGCTGCTCAGCTCCCGCCAAACATTATGGAGCTAGAATGTGGGCTCCATGTTGTCTGACCTTCTGGTTCTTTCTCAAAAGAAGTTGAGCTTCGATGTGGAATCACCTAATTTGCAAACACTGACAAATAAGTTATAATTTAAGAAAATACTATCCTGGCAACACACCAGACTGGCTGAGCAAAGCATGTTTGTGGGCCAGATTGGGCCCTTCCGCTGCCAATTTATGACCTGTTTGACACAGTTTAATACACGTGTGAACTATCATGGAAACTTAGGTCGGAGAGGGAGCAGGCAGAAGGCAGAATTTACTTGGGTGTCTAGGTGAATTCCTGGAAGACAGAAAAGTGTCTCTGTAATTCAGGTCACCCAGAGAGAAGCCACAACTTGACCAGGTTTATGGTCCTCAATCAAGCAGTTATGGTGCCCTACCATTGCCCATCGCCCCCCAACTCAGCTTTGCTCTTTGGCTTTGGAGCTATCCAGTTTTGCCAGTTCTCACAGCTGTGTTATCTTGAGCAAGTTTTTTGTCTTTTTCCCCCCCTTCAATCTCTGAACCCGTTTCTTGTCTATAAAACAGATATTACCATCTGGGAAGATTAAATAAGAACATAAACCACATTGCCTCGCGGTCAGCACATAGTAAACATACAAGAAGTTGGGTCCTTTTCCGCCTTAGAGGAAGCCCTGAGGTCAAGAAGCTAGATCCACTATTGCTCCTAAATTGTCCCTAACTCCTTCTGCCAAAGGCCAGAGACCTCTCAGTCTATTCCTTCCACTGACACTAGAGGGCAGCACAAAATTGCATATCCAGCCCCCTGCCTCTCTTTTGGGAGGAAATGGAATGGTCTTTGGACAGGAAAAGACAAATTGTGGGGTTGCTTATTGAGGTGTACCTTAGGGTAGGCCTGGGAACCAAAGTACAGTTTGGGTACAGGCCCCAGGTCATGCAGAAGTCCGTAGGACAGTGGAGTTCAGGACAGGAAGGCCAAATTCCAGGAAGGCAGCACGAAAAGGTGAGAAGCAGCTCAGGGGCCAGCGGGGTTCCAGCTGGGCTTCGGACATGCAGCGTGACCCTGGCCAAGTCACTGTGCCTCGGTTTCCTCGTGGTTGAATGAGGGGTTTGAATCACCTAATCCCTGGGGTCCTTTCCCCCTGGGAAACTGCTGTTCTGTGAAGTCCCCAAGGAAGGGGAGTCAGGAAGATAAGAAACCTGAAGAAAAAGAGAGTGACCAGTGCTTAGGGGAGGCCAGGAGAGGCCAGGCAGCCTGAGGGAGAGCAAGAGCATCGTCCCATTCCAGGTGGGTTTTCAGAGAGGCAGGGTTTCCTCACCCTCTTTAAACCCTGCAGTCATTCTAATAGCCAGCATGGGAGGGCTCCGGCCTCTTCTAAATATGTCACCTTGGGGAGGGCCACCGAAGGCTTCAGGACCATTTCTTGACTTGCAAGAACGGGACAAGTGCTGTTACCTCAGTGCTATTACAATTGTTAGACAAGATCACCGGACAGTCTTGTAGTGAAGATGGGCTCTAGCGGCATCTCACTTATCCCTAGAGTTTTCCCCCTTCCCATTGGAGTGAAGGATGTGGGGGGTCTCTGAGCCGGAAGGAGGCTGTCTGGAGGTGTTTTTATTCTCATCCAGTCCTTAAACTCATCCTTCAGAGACAGCAAGATGCATCACTTTGTCTCACTCCTTCCTCCAAGGAATCCTTTTTCCTCTCTGCTGGAGTGGCACCCCTAAACTGGGACCCCAGCAGGCCACTTGGGAGGCACTGGCAGAGAAGAAATGGCAGGCATTTGCCATGTGCTGGTGGGAAACAGGGTCAAGCCCCCATCTGGGGGCTCAGAGCCCCCTCCCAGCTGGCCAGGGCGGCCAGGGCCACCTTCCTCCCCAAGAGGAGAGCCGACCCTCCCCTGGTCCATGTCCCCAGCAGCCCCCTATGCCGCAGCTGCTGTCTCTTTAAGGGCCTCCCCCTCCCTCTTTCTTTGCTCCCCCCCATCTCTGTCGCAGCCGCTGCTGTGGCTCAGAGCTGCATGGGGAGACGCTGCTGCAGGTCCGGTTTCTTGGTGTCTGGTCGGTGCCATCATTCCCCACCCCTCCCCCGCCCTCCCCAAGCTGGTGACTT
>NC_048227.1:16693462-16698444 GCF_002007445.2 Ailuropoda melanoleuca | reverse complement strand
CTCTCCCTCCCCTCCCCCACCCATATCCTCCTCCTCCGGTACCCTCTCCCTCTCTGTCCTCTTATCAAGTCCTCTCCTCCTGTCTCGCTTCCAGCCCTCTGGCCAGCTTCCTCCCGCTCCCTTTCCCGGATCCTCCCTCTACCCAGTCTCTCCCCATTTCCCCAGTCTCATTTAACTCCCTTTCTCCCTTCCTCTGGGCTGACTCGCCTGCCCCATCCCATCCCCACCCTGTCCCCTTTGTGCCCCTTTTTCTTTTTCTCTCTCCTTCCCTGGCTTGGTGTCCCTTCTCCACCTCTAACTCCCTTCAGCTCGGCCTCCCTGTCCCCTCACGGCCTCCAGCCTCCCTGCCCGAGGCCTAAGCCACCATGCTGACCCCAATGGTGGCTGGGGGGGTGGTGTTCCCCGGACTCTTCCTCCTCTCCAAGAACACGCTCCAGCGGCTGCCCCAGCTGCGCTGGGAGGAGGCTGACGCGGTCATTGTCTCAGCCAGGTAAACTGCATCCCTTCCCCTCGGCCCGTCTCCCTTTCTCAGGCATTATGGGGGTGGAAGGGACCCCAGTCCTTTCCTGGACCCTTGGCCCACTAGGGACTGGGGGTTCCTAAAGTGGTTGGTGGGCTTTACCTCCAAGCTTCCTGCCCCCCTCACTGCCTTACTCACTGTCCCAGGAGACCTCGTCCAAACCCAGCCATCTGGTCTACTAGTATCCAGACTGCTTTTCTTCCCTCTCCCCCGTTCACCCTCCCACCCTCCAAAACAGGACCAGCATGTGACTAAAACATTCCTATAAGATATTAGGGAACAAGGCGAGGGGCAGAGAGCTGTGTATTAGGGCACATGTATGGGGGTACAAAAGATAAGAGGAGTGAATGGTAGAACTCTGTACAAGCTGGAATAAGGGCCAGAGTTGGGGAGGGGAGCATGGGGACAGTCAAAGAGTGAGCAGGAAAGTGGCTGGGGGAATATGGGGTCACCAAGGAATGGCGTGGTGACTGGAAGGCTGAGTGCTGCGAGAACAGGCCTGGGGCACCCCCTTGCCATCCAGTGCTGTCCCTGTGCTGCCCCTCCCTGGGAAGAGACCTTGTTATCAGCATTGTCTCACCTCAAGATGACCTCCCTGGTGTCCTCCTGAGAAGAGGGCCACTCAGCATCCACGACTGACCAAGCGAGGAGTGGGGTGTAATGAGTAGCAGCAGTGGGGGGGGGATCCTGGAGCCTGAGGTTGGGGGTGAGCCCTGGGCAAGCTGGCCTCAGGCAGAGACAGGCAGAGAGTGGCCCGAGGCGCAGTAGCTGGACAGTAAAGAGGAGAAACCGAGGGCTGCATCTCCTTCTTCTACCTCTGCTCCCTCTTTCTCCCTAGGCTAGTGTCCTCTGTCCAAGCCGTCATGGCCTCCACCGCTGGCTACATCGTTTCCACCTCCTGCAAACACATCATTGATGACCAGTAAGTGCCTCAAGACCAACTTTGCCCAAGTTCCTGCAGCCCGTGTGCATGTGTGACTCCCGAGGACCCCAGGTCTTCTAGGGGACTCTTTCAGTGGTCCCCAAACCCTTCACTTGGGACTGAGCAAGTTAACTGCATTAGCTGCAACTCAACACCTAGGGATAAATTTATCCGTGTCCAGTCCTTAAAGGTCAGAGCCAGGGGGTAAAGGAGTGGGGATCGAAAAGGATTATCAGGGGCTCTTAGGCTTCCTGGCCTCTCATATCATAGTAGGTCCTGTGTGCCCTTTCCTCCTCACTTCTTCCCCCCCCCCCTTACATCCCTCAGACCCCTTTTCTAACCAGCACCCAACTGGGCTGCCTCCCTCCTCATGCCAGGCTCACCCCTCAGCTCCTCCCAGAATCCAGGTGTCCAGTCCCAGCTCTGTGCACAAGAGGGAGACAGAGGAGAGAGATGACAGAGACAAGGCCACTAAGGGTTCGCCCATGGGGGGTGGGGTGGGGGAAGGGGGAAGAGGCCAGACTTTGGCACTGTAGGCTGCTGCAGTGCCTGGTGCTTGCCAAGAAAGCCCAGGCCTGAGAGGTGGGGCGGGAGGAGGAAGGAGAGGGGCCCTGTCCGTGGTGCTGACGGGCCGGCTCCAGGTGACCCGCGGGCTGCTGCAGATTGCCCAATGGGGTGCTGAAGAAGCCCCACACTTCATTTCTGGCCCTAACCCCCTTCTCTGGCAACTGTGGGGCCGCAGGAACATTGTCTGGAGGACCCTGACCTGGCGGTGCCCCTCTTTCTCTCCAGATGAGTTCCCTTTCTGTGGAGGGAGGTACATCCCTTCTTGGAAGGGCTGCCCTGACGAGGCAATGAGCTGCGTGAGTCAAATGCCTAAAGCAGTCTGGCCCTTGCACAGTGGGTGCTTAACTCTTCTTCAGGTCCCATTTAGTAACTTGGCTTCCTCTTCGCCTCTGCCCTTCTGCTCCACCCCTGGGTCTGTCTTGCTCTCGCCTTCTCAGTCAGAGGTCACCTTTCCACTTTTATATTTCCTCTCCCCCAACCCAGGGCTGTTCTTATTCTTTCCCCTGTAATCCTCAGGTGGGTGGGGAAGGTCAGGGTTAATCCAGGGACAACAGCTGTTCCTACTTCTGAGCTAACTGTTGAGAGTGTGGGGACGGGTTTAACTCTGCAAGTTAAACCAGGACTGGTCCCCCCACAGGCCACATGGCTCCTGGGGTGGTTCTCCCAGCTACTCTTGCTCCAACTCCCTTTGGGCTAGTTGGACCCCTTTCCACCAGGGCTGTCCCTGCTTTCCTGCCCTGTGTGGCTAACCTGGGCTGCTGCTCCCTCACCTCTCTCCCTTTCTCCATGCTCCAATATGGGTCTCGGGTTCTCTTTGCCCCAAATCATCCCTGCTGGAGTGGGCTGCCTGTCTCCTTGCAGACCGGTCTTCCCAGGGTTTGCAGTCTGTCTCCATCTCACCCGATCCTTCGCTGGCCTCCCCCCGGGCCCTCATTCCTCCTCTCCCTTGGGCAGCTCCTCATATGTGGTTTCAGCTCCTTTTCTGTGTCACTCCGGCTGACTTTGCTTTCATCCCTCCACCTAGCTGGGCCAGTTCCCTGACCTTGCACTCCCACCTCAGACCTGCCACGGGGCTACAGCATTTGAGAGAAAGTGCTCAACGGGCTGAGTCAAGAAGAAAAATGCAATATTGCATATTCAGGCACTTTTCTTTTTTGTTTACTCTCAAAGTACAGAACTTTCTCTGTTCTTGGCTCCTTTTGCTCAGCGTTTTCTCCATTAATGCTTGGCTGTACCTGAAAAAAAAAACAAGAGGTTGGGCGACATTCGGGCAGAATGTGCAGCCCGAACGGCACCACCAAGTCCCCAGTGCGGCTTGTCTGTGACACCTATCTCGAATCTTCTAGGGACAGTGGAGCCAGACTTCCCGTGGTTGGTTATTCGGTGGCCAAATAACTTAGTGTCTCAGTTTCCTCATCTGTAAAACGGGGGTGGGAACCATCCCCACTTTGTGTCGGGTTTTTGTGGGGAGTGAATAAGTTTATGCATGTAAAATGTTTTAGATATTAAAACAATGCCTGAGTGTCAATGGATGTCAGCCAAGACCACCCCTTTCTGCTACTCTTGCCTCTTCTGCTGTTATTTGTCCTAACCTCAGCTGTCTCTCAGATCTTGCCTGAGCTTGCTCTCTCACTGCCCTGTGGTCCGTGGCTGTCCTTTGTGGTCTTTTCCCTACCTCCCCTCTCCCCATATTGCAGAGAGAGAGAGAATATGAATGAACGAATGATGAATGAATGAACATGAAAAATGGGGGGGGGGTTTCTGAGGTCAGAGAGCCTGGGTTTGATTCGCAGCACTCCTACCTGCCAGCGTTGTGACCATCCGACCTTGGGCCAGTCTCTTGCTCTCTACCCTTTGGGTTCCATCACAGAACTCGAGAGTCCCGCCATCTCAGGGTTGCTGTGAATATCGCTTGCGATCTGATTCCCAGTGGCCCATCCAGTGCTGACCTGGGCACCTGGTCGCTGCTCTAGCCATCTCCTTTCCTCTCTGATCCCGCCCCCCTCTCTCTCCGCCCAACAGACACTGGCTTTCCTCTGCCTACACGCAATTTGCAGTGCCCTACTTCATCTATGACATCTACGCCATGTTCCTCTGTCACTGGCACAAGCACCAGGTCAAGGGGCACGGAGGGGACGAAGGGGGAGCCAGAGCCCCGGGCAGCACCTGGGCCATGGCGCGCGGCTACCTGCACAAGGAGTTCCTCATGGTTCTCCACCACGCCGTCATGGTGCTCGTATGCTTTCCGCTGTCGGTGGTGAGTTGGGGTGCTGAAAGCCAGAGCCCCCTGTCCTGCTCGCGCCAGCACTGCAGGAGCCCGGGAAGCCCTGTGGCCGGGTCCCCCAGCAGCAGGGCAGACCCAGGATGGAGAGTCTCCACAGAGGGTTTCCTGAGCCCTAGACCAGCCCCACATAGCAACAGGGTCTGGGGTCAGCCTGGCCCGGGCTGGATCTGCCCAGCCGTGGTGGCTGGGAGCCCTGGTTGCCGGTCTCTGAGCCTCAGTTTCCTCATCTGTAACTTAAGGTATAGAGTCTCCCTGGCAGGATGGTTGGGGGGATACAGTGATGTCGTGCTCGCAGCTTTGCCGATGCACACAGGTGTTCAGACTTTCCGAGTTGAGCATCTGCCAAAGTGGCCCCAGAGAAGAGGGAGGGAGTCCAGGGTGAGGCCCGCCTAGTTCCTCCCTCTCCTCTGCAGGTGTGGCGTCAGGGCAAGGGAGATTTCTTTCTAGGCTGCTTGCTGATGGCTGAGGTCAGCACCCCCTTCGTCTGCCTTGGCAAGATCCTCATCCAGGTGAGAGGGTGTGTGAGCCTGGAGGGAGGGCGCTTTCAGGGACCTTCAGGGATTCTTGGACGGGCCAGGTCTGGGAGGGGCTCCAGGCCGAGGGTCAGGGGCGGTGGGGCCCAGGGGGCTGAGGAGGGGAAGGGTGCTGGCGTCGGGGCACCCGCTCTGCACCCCTCCCCCCTGCTCTCC
>NC_048227.1:16685987-16693362 GCF_002007445.2 Ailuropoda melanoleuca | reverse complement strand
CCACAGTACAAGCAGCAGCACACTCTGCTGCACAAGGTGAACGGGGCCCTGATGCTCCTCAGCTTCCTCTGCTGCCGCGTGCTGCTCTTCCCCTACCTGTACTGGGCCTACGGGCGGCACGCTGGCCTGCCGCTGCTCGCCGTGCCGCTCGCCATCCCGGCGCACGTCAACCTGGGCGCCGCGCTGCTCCTGGCCCCCCAGCTCTACTGGTTCTTCCTTATCTGCCGCGGGGCCTGCCGCCTCTTCCGGCCCCGGGGCTCCCCGCCGCCCTCTCCCTGTCAGATCCAGGACTGAGGGTGGGGCCGGGGGACCCTCCCCACCCCACCCCACCCCATACCATGGGGATGGGGCTCTGGGGCTGCCGGCCCTGGGGGTGGGAGCCAGGGGCCTCTTGCCCTGACAGCCCCAGGACTGACAGGTGCACTGCAAAGGGGTGGGACATCTCCCCTGGGCAGGGGGAGAGGGGCAGGGACCAGGTGAAAGGCAGGGAGGGGGAGGCTCTTCTCCCAGCAGTGCCTGAGCTGAAGGTAGCAAACCCCTTCCTGCACACCCCTTCTCCCATCACCAACCCTGGGACGCTGGGGAAGCAAAGGACAGAGGAAGGGGACATCACTTCCCATCCACTGAGGGCTAGAGGGCCGTGGGGAAACTGACTCAAGGGGACCAGGACTCAGAGAATGTGGGGGAGGCCCTGCTGCCAAGGCCATCCCAGCCAGCCCCCCTGCTGCAGACTCCTCTCAGTTCCCACACCATCTGGGAGGGAGGGGACACCCTAACCCCCCTGCCCCCCGCAGGCCTTGCTTGGGGCTAGCTGCCTCCACTGCTCTTCTCTCTCAGGGAGGCCAGCCTGAGGAGTCTTATTTATTTTATTTTTTTGCCCAAATCCATACTAGTCCATGGGGATGGGGGGAGGGAGGTGGCTGCTACCCCCCAACCTTCCTAGTGCTGAGCAACCCCGGGGGCGGGTGAGGGGGCACCCCGTCCCTTCCCCACTAGGCTGCACATCTTGCCCTCGGGCCCTGGCATGTCCCTGGTGCTACAGACCTCTCAAGGCTTCCTCCAGTCTGGGGTCAGGGGACCCTGGGAGGTGCTTTCCAGACCGCTAATAAAGACGATCTGATCTGCGTGAACGCCACCAAGGCCCTCTTCACCCAGTTCTTTGGTGCAGGGAAGGGTGGGGGGTCTGGGGGTAGAAAGCACGGATGACCCCAGGATGGGGCAGGACCTCCTGCTTGGTTACGGAGCAGTCAGGGAAGAGAAAAGCAGACTTTTATTCAGCAGGAGAGGAGGGTGGGTTTGGGCACTCAGGGCAGAGTCCAGGGCCCTTGTCCGGCTCCTCAGGCCCCTTTCTGCCAGTTCCTATGGGATATGAGATCAGAAGTAGGAGGCCACACTAGGCTTTTGGGTCCTTCAGCCTCTCCCAAGGCAGGCTGAGGTGGGAGGGGCCAGCTGAGGTGGGAGGGGTCAGCAAAAGTGGGAGGGGCAGGGGAAGGGGGGCCTTACATGTGTGTGCAGAACTGGTAAAGGAGGAAGAGGAAGGCCACCACCAGAGCACCCACAAGGATGTGATGGAAGAACTCGGAGTTGGATCCTGTTAGACAAGGAGGGGGACATGGGGACCCTGGCTCCTCTCCAATGGAAGGGCCAAGGGCAGTTCTTCTCCGGGCCCTGGCAAAGAAGGAGGCCCCTTCTCAGGCAGGTTCATACCTGAGTTAACAAAGATGACAGGTTTCTCTCCAATAAACTGGGCTACGGCCAGGAGCCTGGCTTGGTCTGAGTCTGGGTAATCAAAGAAGTCAGGTCTGTCTATGAAGAGCAGAGACTCTGCTCCCCGGCCCAAGGTGTTGGCACTCTCCCGGCTGGGTGCTAGGGAACAAAGTCTGCGTCAAGAATCAAGCAGGTCCCCGCCCTCCAACCCAAGAGGCGGTAGCCGACCCAGGACCCTGTCAGGCCACACAGCCTTAGCGTGCTGGGGAGGGGCTTGGTTTTGTTCCAGGAACTTCTCAAGGATCAGCTGAGCTCTCCATGCGAAGGCCCATGCTGGATGGGGAGGGTGGGAGAGACATGTGGAGGGAGAAGAAGGCCCTTGCTTGGCCTCCCAGCTCCTAAGGCAGATTGACCCTTCACCCCCAAGACTTCCTCCTCCCACTGCTCCCAGGACAGCTTCCCACCTGTTTTTATGGCCCCCAGCCCGACCAGCCACACCCATGCCCATGCCCACTGCCACAGCCCCATGACCCTTCCACTCCTGTGACAGGGGTGGGGGCTCTGTGATGTCACAGCCTGGGGCCATTCTGAGCACAAGCTATGGGGTGAGGGGAGAGAGAAAGTGCTGGGAGCTGGGACTCTTCCCCCCAAATCCCCACACCTGAAGAAGACACTTTGGGACCCCCGCCCCCAGGGCCTTCATCCTTTGGGGTGAGGCTGATGATAAAACAGTAACAGGGGCAGCCCCAGCATTTAGAAATAGGAGGTACTTGGGGCAAGCTTGCTGGAAGCTGGGACTAAGGAGAACTGCAGTTGTGTAGCAGGCACAGTCTTTCTTGGGGTGGGGGCAGGGCTAAACACCTCCTGTTACCCCTGGAATCCACTCTCTCCATGGACGCCCTTACCCACCACAGCTAGGCTGTCCTCATTATACGGAAAAGGGAACCTAAGGCCTGGAGGGGTAAATATCATGTGAGCGACGCACACTTCCCAGAGCTGTGCATTGTCCTCTCTGAGGCTCCCCCCTGCCTTGGGTCCCCAAATTCAAGGGCATAGGAGTCTCTTAGTACTCAGCGGAGGACGACCCTGGGGTTGGGAGCCAGGAGAAATAACAGGCTTGTCCCACTAGGTGGCAGCAGTGTTCACGGTTGCCCGTTTCCCTCCCACCCGCGAGGGCACCGCTCCAGCTCCTCCAAGCCCTCCTCCCGCCTCTTCCCGCAGGTGCTGCAGGAAAAGGTACTACTGCGGGAACGGCGGGCACTGGGGTTGTCGGAGGAAAGGCTCCGCCTATCTCGAGGAAGGTCTCTTGGTCACCCACGGAGCCCTCGCAGCCTCCTGTCTCCGGGTGGGCTCCCCCTAGGGCCTTCCCATTTTCCATTTCCAATCCCTGCTTTTCTCTATTTGTCACTTCCCAACAGCCGCTGTCAAGCCTGCGCGCCCCTCTCAGCTTCTAAGAGTTAGCTCTCCTCTGATTGGTAGGTGGGCCTGTTCATCACAGTTGTGTCCCGCCCCCCCAAACCCAAGGACACTTCAGGGTCTTCTTGGTTTGACTACACAGATGCCTGTTCTCTGTCAGTCCCAGTTCTGGGACTTCCCCCAAGCGAGGCATGTGTCTGTGGCGCGTTGAGAGGCCCTCTGTCCTATGATGGAGGCACCCTCCTCCCCTGGGTCCCCCACCCTTCCTCTTTTCTTGCCCTCAGGGGCTACCCTCTGGGTCTCCTGGCAGTAGCCCCAGGGAGGTCCTTGCCCTGCTCAGATTCTATTTCCTACACAGTAAAGCCCAGGGAGGAGAAAATGGGGGAGGAGGAGACAGACTCACATCTACGGGACCTGCCTCTTTCCCGTGCACTTCTCTCTTCTAAGAAAGAGGAAGTGACTTATCCAACATCAGGCATGTGAGGGGTCGAACCACCTGGCTCCTGACAGCCCAGGCCTGTGGGAGGCTGCCACCCCCCTTTAGTGGGGAGAAGGGGACCCGAGCCTTTAGCCATTGGCATGGATCTTGCAGTTTCCTCACTAGTCCCAAAAGAATGAAGCTGCCCTCTCCACCAGAAAAGGCCCTTTTAACATAGGCAGTGATTTCTCATTCATTTATTCATCCGATCATTAAGTAAATGTATTGAGCTCCTGCTCCGAGCCGGGCTCCATTTATGGCTTAGATAGAAATCACAAGGGCACGGTCTCTGCCCTCAGGGATCACAGGGGAAAGAACTCTTGGATGCACATCATTAGAGTATAGACAGACAACCCCTATGGGGCTGTCTACACTTGCTGTCTCTGCTCCCTCACCTTTAATGTATTCTTCAACCCCTCCCGACCTGGCTTCGTCCTCACCACTCTACTGAAGCCATTTTCGCCCAGTCTACCAACGACCTCTTAACTTGCCAAATCTAATGATTACTTCTATTCCTTCCAGCGCGCATACCCCTGCCTCTTGGTGTGGGAGCCACACTCCCCCGTTTTCAGGGTTCCTCCTTCTCCAGCCAGCTCAGCCTTGGACCTTCTCTTTTCTGTCTATATTCTCTCTCCCTAGGTGATCTCATTCAGTCTCATGGCTTTAAATACTATCTATATGCTGGTGAGTCACAAATGTATATTTCCAGCCTAGTCCTCTCCTCTGAGCTCCAGACTCCTCTACCCAACTTCCTGCTTCGTGTCTCCCTTTGTCCAAAACCATCTCCAACTCAATAGATCTCAAATGGAGCTCTTGGTTCTCCTATCCCAAACTGGGCTCCTGCTTCCCATCGCCGCAAACGGGTCTCACTGTTCCTTGAGACGCTCTGCTCGACACAAACACCCAAGGAGTCATCCCAACCCCTCCCTCCCTCTCTCCTGACAGAGCCGTCATCAAGACCTGTTGGCTCAACTTCCAACACAAATCTCAAATCCATCCGCCTCCCTCATCCTCCATTGCTTTCCACTCTTTCAAGTCAACCCCATGCCTCCCCTGGTATTTTGACAGCCTGTGGACTGGTGGACTGCTCTCTGTTCACTCTTCCCTCAGGGAGAACAAACTAGAACACTCGGATCCACTACTTTAAACCCTTCAATGGCTTCCCGGGGTGACTGTGTGAGTTATGACCTTCTTACCCTGACCTGCAAGACTCCTGCCCAGCCCCATCCACCCACCCAGCCCAGCTCTTGCATGACCCCCTCTTGCTCAACACACACTCCAGTCTTGGCACACACCTGTGCCTAGGACACACTTGCCCCCCCCCCCACGTGAACTGGCTAACTTCTCCTATCTTCCGGGTCTCAGCTGAGACCACACTTTGAGAGGGAGAGGAACTCCCATGGCCTTGTGATCATCCCCAGTCCATCTCACTGCATCGGAGTTGTCTCTGTATTTGTCTATTTCCCCTACAAGGCCGTGAAGCTAGAGATCACTGATCTGGGTCACACACTTGCACCAAAGCATACAGTAGGTGTCCAATAAATATTTATTGGATGAATGGAGGGATGAAAACCTTTCCAACCTGTGGACCAGCCAGGGTGCAGCACTGTCTGCCATTTTCTCTGCAACTGGCTCGAGCTCTCGCTTCCTCCTCACCTTGTCTCAACAGGGCTTTCTGGAGGCACACTGCTGGGCAGGCCTTCATGGCCAGCTTGCTCCCCCCACTCCCTGCAGGCCCGGGTCTGCCTCTTGCCAAACCCACCAGCTCCGGTCCTGGACGGGGTCTCCCTTGGTCCTGCCTCCTCTCTTATCCTGGATAGCCCCACAGGAAACCTGATGGTTGCCTTTAAACAGATATTATTTTAATGTATTCTTTTGAATAGAGAACAGAGGCGACTGGTACAAAATTCAAAAGGTACAAAAGCATAGAAAATAAGTCTTTCCTATTCCTGCCCTACCCTACCCCCCACAGCAATCTCCTCAGAGCTTAATGTAGTTACCACTTTCTTGGGCAGGCTTCCAGGGATAAGTTATGCACAAAAAACCTAAACACATATAAACTCTTTTCTCCCCATTCCATTCATACTGTTCCACACCTTACTTTTTTAGGTTAAGCCGAGATTGGGAAGATGACTCCGTACGTGCATACAAGTCCACGGGCTTCCTTCTTTGCTGTGGCTGGCTGCATCCTCTTTCATCGTATGAAATTGTGTCGGAACTGATTGAACTGATCCCCTGCTCGTGCACATTTAGGTTGTTTCTAGTCTTTGGTCATTGCAAACATGCTGCATTTAAGAACCCTGAACTTCGATTCTTTTGCTCATGGGCCAGCATATCTGTAGGATAAGACCCCAGAAGTAGAATTTCTGGGTCAAAAAGTCTGTGTATTTGTCATCTTGGTATCCAGCATCAGAATGGCCTCGGGGGGTGGGGGTGCCCATTTTCCCACAGCGTCACACGCATTGTGTGTTAACAGATGCTCTGAGTTTTGTCATCTGGTAGGTGATAAATGCTGTCTCAGTGTGGCTTGACTTTGCATTTTTCTCTCTTTTTAAAAAAATCGTGTATTTAAAAAAATACACATAATATTTCTATCTTAACCGTTTGCAAGCATACGGTTCAGTAGTGTTAAGTACATTCACATTACTGTACAAGCGTGCTTCTCTCTCACTTTTAAATCACAATACTTCAGGATACCAGTTTAGTGCTAGGCCCAGCTTGGGGTAGCCTCCATGGCACTCCCTGGGGGTGGGGGAGACAGAATGTAAATAGGCTCAAGAACTGAGCCTAAGGTAGAATATTGGAAGCTAGGGGGTGGGGTGGAGATGCTCCAGGAAGGCTACTAGGAAGAGGTGACCCAGGATGACCCCGGAGGGAAGGGAAGCTCTTCCAGGCCTGGGGAGGTCTGGTGAGCAAGGGTCCAGAGGCCTCAGGGATCCAGGTGCGTTCTAGGAACTGCAAGTAACGTTCCTGCCAGACAGCCACGGATAGAAGTCAGGGTCTTGCGCCGACGGGCCTTGAAGGCCACCGTAAGCACTCTGTCTTTGGGAGATGGCGAGTTTGGGGCAAAAAAGAGCAAAGATCCAAGGCTAGAGTTTGACAGGCAGATGGTAGGGTTCAGGTGGGAAATGGTAGACTGGTGAGGGACTGATCTGCAAGGCTCCTCGGCATTCAGAACGAAGCTCCACGCCCCTCCCCACCTGATGGACAGAACTGGAGATGGCAGGGGTGGGGTGAGGGAGGGTGGATTCCCAAGGGAGATGCCATCCCTGAGAAGGGGACCCCGGCCCGCAAGGGCCGAGCTGGGCCACAGGAGAGACGCCTGAATAGCTACAGAGAAGGGGCGTGGGGGAAGCCACGGTCTCGGACCTGTCCCCTCCCTCCGACTGTGAGGTTCCCCAGGCCGGCTTGGAGACCCCCAGATCCCAGGCCAGCGAGCGCAGGCCGATCAGATCCCCTCCGCCGGCCCACCCCTGGGTCACTGCGGATCTCTAAACCCCGCCCCTACGGATATGGGGAGGAGAGGGCCAGACAGCCTACTCCCTCCCCTGCCAGACCCGGGAGGAAAGCGCGGAGAACGCGGGGGAGGGTGGCGCCGTGGGCTCCGCGCGGGAGCAGGGGCGGGGGCCCGGGGTCTCCGGAGAGTTGGGGAACACCGGGCAGTTCTCGCCGCTGGTTCCCGGTGGCGCAGGCAGCCCCTGTGTCTGCGAGTGTGTGCATGCGAAGTTCTCCGGGGTGGGTTAGTGCATGTGTGCGAGCGTGCGCACGTGGGCG